>NC_068438.1:56163508-56196302 GCF_023373465.1 Oncorhynchus keta | reverse complement strand
GGACATCCACAATTGACTCACACATCTGGGTTAGGGTTAGGGTTAGGGTTAGGGGTTAGGGGTTAGGGTTAGGGTTAGGGTTAGGGTTAGGGGTTACACTGTGATTGCTGAGTAATACCCTTGAAAGCAACTATCTGCTTGTGTTATGGATTGTCTTCTTGGAAAAGCTCTGAACCACATGTAAAAATGTTCTCATCCCAAAATGTGTTGGACTGCTTTCTGTTCTTCCTTAGACAGCTTGCTTTTGGCATACGAACACCACGGTTTCTCTGATTCAATGCAGTTGAATGGTCGCTCTGACCTTTGCACTGACAATGGCAGTACTCCTCTTTTACATTTTCTATTTTTGGTTTCTGAGAAGACCTATCCTTTTCAGTGGTGTCCGAGATGTCTGGTACTCACATCTGTCTGCTGTCAATGTTGGATCAGGCAAAAACATGGAGGATTCATTAAGCAGTACCAGCATGGAGGATTCATTAAGCAGTACCAGCATGGAGGATTCATTAAGCAGTACCAGCATGGAGGATTCATTAAGCAGTACCAGCATGGAGGATTCATTAAGCAGTACCAGCATGGAGGATTCATTAAGCAGTACCAGCATGGAGGATTCATTAAGCAGTACCAGCATGGAGGATTCATTAAGCAGTACCAGCATGGAGGATTCATTAAGCAGTACCAGCATGGAGGATTCATTAAGCAGTACCAGCATGGAGGATTCATTAAGCAGTACCAGCATGGAGGATTCATTAAGCAGTACCAGCATGGAGGATTCATTAAGCAGTACCAGCATGGAGGATTCATTACGCAGTACCAGCATGAAGGATTCATTAAGCAGTACCAGCATGGAGGATTCATTAAGCAGTACCAGCATGGAAGATTCATTAAGCAGTACCAGCATGGAGGATTCATTAAGCAGTACCAGCATGGAGGATTCATTAAGCAGCACCAACATGGAGGATTCATTAAGCAGTACCAGCATGGAGGATTCATTAAGCAGTACCAGCATGGAGGATTCATTAAGCAGTACCAGCATGGAGGATTCATTAAGCAGTACCAGCATGGAGGATTCATTAAGCAGTACCAGCATGGAGGATTCATTAAGCAGTACCAGCATGGAGGATTCATTAAGCAGCACCAGCATGGAGGATTCATTAAGCAGTACCAGCATGGAGGATTCATTAAGCAGTACCAGCATGGAGGATTCATTAAGCAGCACCAGCATGGAGGATTCATTAAGCAGTACCAGCATGGAGGATTCATTAAGCAGTACCAGCATGGAGGATTCATTAAGCAGTACCAGCATGGAGGATTCATTAAGCAGTACCAGCATGGAGGATTCATTAAGCAGTACCAGCATGGAGGATTCATTAAGCAGTACCAGCATGGAGGATTCATTACGCAGTACCAGCATGGAGGATTCATTAAGCAGTACCAGCATGGAGGATTCATTAAGCAGTACCAGCATGGAGGATTCATTAAGCAGTACCAGCATGGAGGATTCATTAAGCAGTACCAGCATGGAGGATTCATTAAGCAGTACCAGCATGGAGGATTCATTAAGCAGTACCAGCATGGAGGATTCATTAAGCAGTACCAGCATGGAGGATTCATTACCAGCATGTACCAGCATGGAGGATTCATTAAGCAGTACCAGCATGGAGGATTCATTAAGCAGTACCAGCATGGAGGATTCATTAAGCAGTACCAGCATGGAGGATTCATTAAGCAGTACCAGCATGGAGGATTCATTAAGCAGTACCAGCATGGAGGATTCATTAAGCAGTACCAGCATGGAGGATTCATTAAGCAGTACCAGCATGGAGGATTCATTAAGCAGTACCAGCATGGAGGATTCATTAAGCAGTACCAGCATGGAGGATTCATTACGCAGTACCAGCATGAAGGATTCATTAAGCAGTACCAGCATGGAGGATTCATTAAGCAGTACCAGCATGGAAGATTCATTAAGCAGTACCAGCATGGAGGATTCATTAAGCAGTACCAGCATGGAGGATTCATTAAGCAGCACCAGCATGGAGGATTCATTAAGCAGTACCAGCATGGAGGATTCATTAAGCAGTACCAGCATGGAGGATTCATTAAGCAGTACCAGCATGGAGGATTCATTAAGCAGTACCAGCATGGAGGATTCATTAAGCAGTACCAGCATGGAGGATTCATTAAGCAGTACCAGCATGGAGGATTCATTAAGCAGCACCAGCATGGAGGATTCATTAAGCAGTACCAGCATGGAGGATTCATTAAGCAGTACCAGCATGGAGGATTCATTAAGCAGCACCAGCATGGAGGATTCATTAAGCAGTACCAGCATGGAGGATTCATTAAGCAGTACCAGCATGGAGGATTCATTAAGCAGTACCAGCATGGAGGATTCATTAAGCAGTACCAGCATGGAGGATTCATTAAGCAGTACCAGCATGGAGGATTCATTAAGCAGTACCAGCATGGAGGATTCATTACGCAGTACCAGCATGGAGGATTCATTAAGCAGTACCAGCATGGAGGATTCATTAAGCAGTACCAGCATGGAGGATTCATTAAGCAGTACCAGCATGGAGGATTCATTAAGCAGTACCAGCATGGAGGATTCATTAAGCAGTACCAGCATGGAGGATTCATTAAGCAGTACCAGCATGGAGGATTCATTAAGCAGTACCAGCATGGAGGATTCATTAAGCAGTACCAGCATGGAGGATTCATTAAGCAGTACCAGCATGGAGGATTCATTAAGCAGTACCAGCATGGAGGATTCATTAAGCAGTACCAGCATGGAGGATTCATTAAGCAGTACCAGCATGGAGGATTCATTAAGCAGTACCAGCATGGAGGATTCATTAAGCAGTACCAGCATGGAGGATTCATTAAGCAGTACCAGCATGGAAGATTCATTAAGCAGTACCAGCATGGAGGATTCATTAAGCAGTACCAGCATGGAGGATTCATTAAGCAGCACCAGCATGGAGGATTCATTAAGCAGCACCAGCATGGAGGATTCATTAAGCAGTACCAGCATGGAGGATTCATTAAGCAGTACCAGCATGGAGGATTCATTAAGCAGTACCAGCATGGAGGATTCATTAAGCAGTACCAGCATGGAGGATTCATTAAGCAGTACCAGCATGGAGGATTCATTAAGCAGCACCAGCATGGAGGATTCATTAAGCAGTACCAGCATGGAGGATTCATTAAGCAGTACCAGCATGGAGGATTCATTAAGCAGCACCAGCATGGAGGATTCATTAAGCAGTACCAGCATGGAGGATTCATTAAGCAGTACCAGCATGGAGGATTCATTAAGCAGTACCAGCATGGAGGATTCATTAAGCAGTACCAGCATGGAGGATTCATTAAGCAGTACCAGCATGGAGGATTCATTACGCAGTACCAGCATGGAGGATTCATTAAGCAGTACCAGCATGGAGGATTCATTAAGCAGTACCAGCATGGAGGATTCATTAAGCAGTACCAGCATGGAGGATTCATTAAGCAGTACCAGCATGGAGGATTCATTAAGCAGTACCAGCATGGAGGATTCATTAAGCAGTACCAGCATGGAGGATTCATTAAGCAGTACCAGCATGGAGGATTCATTAAGCAGTACCAGCATGGAGGATTCATTAAGCAGTACCAGCATGGAGGATTCATTAAGCAGTACCAGCATGGAGGATTCATTAAGCAGTACCAGCATGGAGGATTCATTAAGCAGTACCAGCATGGAGGATTCATTAAGCAGTACCAGCATGGAGGATTCATTAAGCAGTACCAGCATGGAGGATTCATTAAGCAGTACCAGCATGGAGGATTCATTAAGCAGTACCAGCATGGAGGATTCATTAAGCAGTACCAGCATGGAGGATTCATTAAGCAGTACCAGCATGGAGGATTCATTAAGCAGTACCAGCATGGAGGATTCATTACGCAGTACCAGCATGAGAACTTTCCCATCATAGAATGAACTTGATGGAGATGCTGAGATGTCTGAAATCAACATGGCACAAGTCCACTGATGTGGTAATCATGGTCAGTAGCTGCTCGAACTGTCCCACACACAGGAGCAATGCTTGGATGTCTGCCTCTGTTACAGGTCCCTATAGGCTGGCCAGGTCCTCCGACAGGGATGATTGCCCTATCATCCACACATAACATTTCACAGTCCTTCTGTCCCACACAGGCAAACTGTTTAATGTAGTTCCACTGTACTGCAACAAACTTTGAGTCGTGATGCCCCTTATCACCTAAGACTGGACCATGAACTTGAGGTCAAACTTTCCTGTGTTGTGGAGAGCAAACATGGACCATGGATTATTGGGTGTAAACTACAGTCTTTCTGTATTGATGGGATTTTAGTTTCTGCTGGAAGCCGCTTCTCCACTGTGTCACGTGTCACACATGTTCTCAACTGACATAGCAAAAGGTAAATACAAGTACTCCCCATGTCTGTGATCGTTGACCTGAGTGAGCTGTGTATTCGTTGAAATATGTCTGTACTTCATCCTAAAAGTGCTAGAATGAGGATTGGGGTTTACCATTCAGCTTCTTTAAATCCAGGATCAGGTCTGAGTCATCACCATCAAGGAGGAACAATGATACTCTCCGGGTCATCACCATCAAGGAGGAACAATGATACTCTCTGGGTCGTCACCATCAAGGAGGAACAAGGATACTCTCGGGTCATCACCATCAAGGAGGTACAAGGATACTCTCCGGGTCATCACCATCAAGGAGGGACAAGGATACTCTCTGGGTCATCACTATCAATGAGGGACAAGGATACTCTCCGGGTCATCACCATCAAGGAGGGACAAGGATACTCTCCGGGTCATCACCATCAAGGAGGGGCAAGGATACTCTCCGGGTCATCACCATCAAGGAGGAACAAGGATACTCTCCGGGTCATCACCATCAAGGAGGAACAAGGATACTCTCCGGGTCATCACCATCAAGGAGGGACAAGGATACTCTCCGGGTCATCACCATCAAGGAGGGACAAGGATACTCTCCGGGTCATCACCATCAAGGAGGGACAAGGATACTCTCCGGGTCATCACCATCAAGGAGGAACAAGGATACTCTCTGGGTCATCACCATCAAGGAGGGACAAGGATACTCTCCGGGTCATCACCATCAAGGAGGAACAAGGATACTCTCCGGGGTCATCACCATCAAGGAGGTACAAGGATACTCTCCGGGTCATCACCATCAAGGAGGGACAAGGATACTCTCCGGGTCATCACCATCAAGGAGGGACATGGATACTCTCTGGGTCATCACCATCAAGGAGGTACAAGGATACTCTCTGGGTCATCACCATCAAGGAGGAACAAGGATACTCTACGGGTCATCACCATCAAGGAGGGACATGGATACTCTCTGGGTCATCACCATCAAGGAGGTACAAGGATACTCTCTGGGTCATCACCATCAAGGAGGAACAAGGATACTCTCCGGGTCATCACCATCAAGGAGGGACAAGGATACTCTCTGGGTCATCACCATCAAGGAGGTACAAGGATACTCTCTGGGTCATCACCATCAAGGAGGGACATGGATACTCTCTGGGTCATCACCATCAAGGAGGTACAAGGATACTCTCCGGGTCATCACCATCAAGGAGGACAAGGATACTCTCTGGGTCATCTCCATCAAGGAGGGACAAGGATACTCTCCGGGTCATCACCATCAAGGAGGGACATGGATACTCTCTGGGTCATCACCATCAAGGAGGTACAAGGATACTCTCCGGGTCATCACCATCAAGGAGGGACAAGGATACTCTCTGGGTCATCACCATCAAGGAGGGACAAGGATACTCTCTGGGTCATCACCATCAAGGAGGGACAAGGATACTCTCTGGGTCATCACCATCAAGGAAGGACAAGGATACTCTCCGGGTCATCACCATCAAGGAGGGACAAGGATACTCTCGGGTCATCACCATCAAGGAGGAACAAGGATACTCTCTGGGTCATCACCATCAAGGAGGAACAAGGATACTCTCTGGGTCATCACCATCAAGGAGGAACAAGGATACTCTCTGGGTCATCACCATCAAGGAGGTACAAGGATACTCTCTGGATAATAACCATCAAGGAGGTACAAGGATACTCTCTCATCAAGTAGGCCCTGTTCATCATCGTTTGCTGAACTCTTCTCTTCTGTTGGAAAACGATACATTTCTCTCAGGAAGTAGCTGTTCATCTTGGCAGCATGTGTGTATTTGTTCAGCATGTGTGTATTTGCTTGTTGCATTGCTCTAATGTGGAGTATGTTATTATTTATTTTCTCAGTGTGGAGATAACAGAAACCTGGACTCATGAACACAATTGCTATGTGAGGATACCTTCCATATGAATGTACCTGTTCTAACCAATAGGCTACCTCCCTAACCAATAGGCTACCTGATCTAACCAATATGCTACCTGCTCTAACCAATATGCTACCTGCTCTAACCAATAGGCTACCTGCTCTAACCATTAGGCTACCTGCTCTAATCAATATGCTACCTGCTCTAACCAATAGGCTACCTGCTCTAACCATTAGGCTACCTGCTCTAATCAATAGGCTACCTGCTCTAACCAATAGGCTACCTAAGTAATGTATGAATGTATTATAAGTTCATTCATCTTAATTCTATATCCTAACAAGGCTTTAACAAATGAAGACAATACAAATATACAGTGGGGCAAAAAAGTTTAGTCAGCCACCAATTGTGCAAGTTCTCCCACTTAAAAAGATGAGAGAGGCCTGTAATTTTCATCATAGGTACACTTCAACTATGACAGACAAAATGAGGGAAAAAAATCCAGAAAATCACATTGTAGGATTTTTAATCAATCAATCAATCAATCAAATTGTATTTGTATAGCCCTTCGTACATCAGCTGATATCTCAAAGTGCTGTACAGAAACCCAGCCTAAAACCCCAAACAGCAAGCAATGCAGGTGTAGAAGCACGGTGGCTAGGAAAAACTCCCTAGAAAGGCCAAAATCTAGGAAGAAACCTAGAGAGGGACCAGGCTATGTGGGGTGGCCAGTCCTCTTCTGGCTGTGCCGGGTGGAGATTATAACAGAACATGGCCAAGATGTTCAAATGTTCATAAATGACCAGCATGGTCAAATAATAGTAAGGCAGAACAGTTGAAACTGGAGCAGCAGCATGGCCAGGTGGACTGGGGACAGCAAGGAGTCATCATGTCAGGTAGTCCTGGGGCATGGTCCTAGGGCTCAGGTCAGTTGAAACTGGAGCAGCAGCATGGCCAGGTGGACTGGGGACAGCAAGGAGCCATCATGTCAGGTAGTCCTGGGGCATGGTCCGAGGGCTCAGGTCCTCCGAGAGAGAGAAAGAAAGAAGGAGAGAATTAGAGAACGCACACTTAGATTCACACAGGACACCGAATAGGACAGGAGAAGTACTCCAGATATAACAAACTGACCCTAGCCCCGACACAAACAACTGCAGCATAAATACTGGAGGCTGAGACAGGAGGGGTCAGGAGACACTGTGGCCCCATCCGAGGACACCCCGGACAGGGCCAAACAGGAAGGATATAACCCCACCCACTTTGCCAAAGCACAGCCCCCACACCACTAGAGGGATATCTTCAACCACCAACTTACCATCCTGAGACAAGGCTGAGTATAGCCCACAAAGATCTCCGCCACGGCACAACCCAAGGAGGGGGGGGCGCCAACCCAGACAGGATGACCACAACAGTGAATCAACCCACTCAGGTGACGCACCCCCTGCAGGGAAGGCATGAGAGAGCCCCAGTAAGCCAGTGACTCAGCCCCTGTAATAGGGTTAGAGGCAGAGAATCCCAGTGGAAAGAGGGGAACTGGCCAGGCAGAGACAGCAAGGGCGGTTCGTTGCTCCAGTGCCTTTCCGTTCACCTTCCCACTCCTGGGCCAGACTACACTCAATCATATGACCCACTGAAGAGATGAGTCTTCAGTAAAGACTTAAAGGTTGAGACCGAGTTTGCGTCTCTGACATGGGTAGGCAGACCGTTCCATAAAAATGGAGCTCTATAGGAGAAAGCCCTGCCTCCAGCTGTTTGCTTAGAAATTCTAGGGACAATTAGTAGGCCTGCGTATTGTGACCGTAGCGTACGTGTAGGTATGTACGGCAGGACCAAATCAGAGAGATAGGTAGGAGCAAGCCCATGTAATGCTTTGTAGGTTAGCAGTAAAACCTTGAAATCAGCCCTTGCTTTGACAGGAAGCTAGTGTAGAGAGGCTAGCACTGGAGTAATATGATCCAATTTTTTGGTTCTAGTCAGGATTCTAGCAGCTGTATTTAGCACCAACTGAAGTTTATTTCGTGCTTTATCCAGGTAGCCGGAAAGAAGAGCACTGCAGTAGTCTAACCTAGAAGTGACAAAAGCATGGATTAATTTTTCTGCATCATTTTTGGACAGAAAGTTTCTGATTTTGCAATATTACGTAGATGGAAAAAAGCTGTCCTCGAAATGGTCTTGATATGTTCTTCAAAAGAGAGATCAGGGTCCATAGTAACGCCGAGGTCCTTCACAGTTTTATTTGAGACGACTGTACAACCATTAAGATTAATTGTCAGATTCAACAGAAGATCTCTTTGTTTCTTGGGACCTAGAACAAGCATCTCTGTTTTGTCCGAGTTTAATAGTAGAAAGTTTGCAGCCATCCACTTCCTTATGTCTGAAACACATGCTTCTAGCGAGGGCAATTTTGGGGCTTCACCATGTTTCATTGAAATGTACAGCTCTGTGTCATCCGCATAGCAGTGAAAGTTAACATTATGTTTTCGAATAACATCCCCAAGAGGTAAAATGTATAGCGAAAACAATAGTGGTCCTAAAACAGAACCTTGAGGAACACCGACATTTACAGTTGATTTGTCAGAGGACAAACCATTCACAGAGACAAACTGATATCTTTCCGACAGATTAGATCTAAACCAGGCCAGAACATGTCCGTGTAGACCAATTTGGGTTTCCAATCTCTCCAAAAGAATGTGGTGATCGATGGTATCAAAAGCAGCACTAAGGTCTAGGAGCACGAGGACAGATGCAGAGCCTCGGTCCGATGCCATTAAAATGTAATTTACCACCTTCACAAGTGCCGTCTCAGTGCTATGATGGGGTCTAAAACCAGACTGAAGCATTTCGTATACATTTTTGTCTTCAGGAATGCAGTGAGTTGCTGCGCAACAGCCTTTTCAAATTTTTTTGAGAGGAATGGAAGATTCGATATAGGCCGATAGTTTTTTATATTTTCTGGGTCAAGGTTTGGCTTTTTCAAGAGAGGCTTTATTACTGCCACTTTTAGTGAGTTTGGTACACATCCAGTGGATAGAGAGACGTTTATTATGTTCAACATAGGAGGGCCAAGCACAGGAAGCAGCTCAGGAAGCAGCTCTTTCTGTAGTTTAGTTGGAATAGGGTCCAGTATGCAGCTTGAAGCTTTAGAGGCCATGATTATTTTCATCATTGTGTCAAGAGATATTGTACTAAAACACTTGAGTGTCTCTCTTGATCCTAGGTCCTGGCAGAGTTGTGCAGACTCAGGACAACTGAGGTTTGGAGGAATACGCAGGTTTAAAGAGGAGTCCATAATTTGCTTTCTAATAATCATAATCTTTTCCTCAAAGAAGTTCAGAATTTATCACTGCTAAAGTGAAAGTCATCCTCTCTTGGGAAATGCTGCTTTTTAGTTAGCTTTGCGATCAAAAAGGAATCTCGGATTGTTCTTATTTTCCTTAATTAAGTTCGACAAATAGGACGATCGAGCAGCAGTAAGGGCTCTTCGGTACTGCACGGTACCGTCTTTCCAAGCTAGTCGGAAGACTTCCAGTTTGGTGTGGCGCCATTTCCGTTCCAATTTTCTGGAAGCTTGCTTCAGAGCTCGGGTGTACCAGGGTGCTAGTTTCTCATGAGAAATGTTTTTAGTTTTTAGGGGTGCAACTGCATCTAGGGTATTGCGCAAGGTTAAATCGAGATCCTCAGTTAGGTGGTTAACTGATTTTTGTCCTCTGGCGTCCTTGGGTAGGCAGAGGGAGTCTGGAAGGGCATCAAGGAATCTTTGTGTTGTCTGTGAATTTCTAGGACAACTTTTGATGGTCCTTGGTTGGGGTCTGAGCAGATTATTTGTTGCAATTGCAAACGTAATAAAATGGTGGTCCGATAGTCAAGGATTATGAGGAAAAACATTAAGATCGACAACATTTATTCCATGGGACAAAACTAGGTCCAGCGTATGACTGTGACAGTGAGTGGGTCCAGAGACATGTTGGACAAAACCCACTGAGTCGATGATGGCTCCGGCCTTTTGGAGTGGGTCTGTGGACTTTTCCATGTGAATATTAAAGTCACCAAAGATTAGAATATTATCTGCTATGACTACAAGGTCCGATAGGAATTCAGGGAACTCAGTGAGAAACGCTGTATATGGCCCAGGAGGCCTGTAAACAGTAGCTATAAAAAGTGATTGAGTCGGCTGCATAGATTTCATGACTAGAAGCTCAAAAGACGAAAACGTCATTTTTTTTTTTTTTTGTAAATTGAAATTTGCTATCGTAAATGTTAGCAACACCTCCGCCTTTGCGGGATGGATATGGTCACTAGTGTAGCCAGGAGGTGAGGCCTCATTTAAAACAGTAAATTCATCAGGCTTAAGCCATGTTTCAGTCAGGCCAATCACATCAAGATTATGATCAGTGATTAGTTCATTGACTATAATTGCCTTTGAAGTAAGGGATCTAACATTAAGTAGCCCTATTTTTGAGATGTGAGGTATCATGATCTCTTTCAGTAATGACAGGAATGGAGGTGGTCTTTATCCTAGTGAGATTGCTAAGGCGAACACCGCCATATTTCGTTTTGCCCAACCTAGGTCGAGGCACAGACACGGTCTCAATGGTGATAGCTGAGCTGACTACACTGACTGTGCTAGTGGCAGACTCCACTATGCTGGCAGGCTGGCTAACAGCCTGCTGCCTGGCCTGCACCCTATTTCATTGTGGAGCTAGAGGAGTTAGAGCCCTGTCTATGTTGGTAGATAAGATGAGAGCACCCTCCAGCTAGGATGGAGTCCGTCACTCCTCAGCAGGTCAGGCTTGGTCCTGTTTGTGGGCGAGTCCCAGAAAGAGGGTGAGTTATCTACAAATTCTATCTTTTGGGAGGGGCAGAAAACAGTTTTCAACCAGCGATTGAGTTGTGAGACTCTGCTGTAGAGCTCATCACTCCCCCTAACTGGGAGGGGCCAGAGACAATTACTCGATGCCGACACATCTTTCTAGCTGATATGCACGCAGAAGCTATATTGTTTCATCCTAACATCGTTGGTGCCGACGTGGATAACAATATCTCTATACTCTCTACACTCGCCATTTTTAGCTTTAGCCAGCACCATCTTCAGATTAGCCTTAACGTCGGTAGCCCTGCCCCCTGGTAAACAGTGTATGATCGCTGGATGATTCGTTTTAAGTCTAATACTGCGGGTAATGGAGTCGCCAATGACTAGAGTTTTCAATTTGTTAGAGCTAATGGTGGGAAGCTTCGGCGTCTCAGACCCGTAACGGGAGGAGTAGAGACCAGAGAAGACTCGGCCTCTGACTCCGACCCACTACTTAATGGGGAAAACCGGTTGAAAGTTTCTGTCGGCTGAATGAGCGACACTGGTTGAGCTTTCCTACAGCATTTCCTTCCAGAAACCGTGAGAAAGTTGTCCGGCTGCGGGGACTGTGCCAGGGGATGTATACTACTATCTGTACTTACTGGTGGCACAGACGCTGTTTCATCCTTTCCTACGCTGAAATTACCCTTGCCTAACGATTGCGTCTGAAGCTGGGCTTGCAGTACAGCTATCCTCGCCGTAAGGCGAGCACAGCGACTACAATTAGAAGGCATCATGTTGATGTTACTACTTAGCTTCGGCTGTTGGAGGTCCTGACGAATCGTGTCCAGATAAAGCGTCCGGAGTGAAAAAGTTGAGGAAAAATAAATAAATATATGAACGGTAATTAAAAAGTGAAACCGTAAAGTTGTCAGGTAGCAAAATAGGTTGGCAACAAAACGCTCAGCAACTCGAAAACAAGTCTGCAAGTTTTGACCGGAAATGACGTCCAAAAGGTGAGAATTTATTTGCAGATTATGGTGGAAAATAAGTATTTGGTCAATCACAAAAGTTTATCTCAATACTTTGTTATATACCCTTTGTTGGCAATGACAGAGGTCAAACGTTTTCTGTAAGTCTCCACAAGGTTTTCACACACTGTTGCTGGTAGTTTCGCCCATTCCTCCATGCAGATCTCCTCTAGATCAGTGATGTTTTGGGGCTGTTACTGGGCAACAAGAACTCCCTCCAAAGATTTTCTATGGGGTTGAGAGCTGGAGACTGGCTAGGCCACTCCAGGACCTTGAAATGCTTCTTACGAAGCCACTCCTTCGTTGCCCGGGCGGTGTGCTTGGGATCATTGTCATGCTGAAAGACCCAGCCACGTTTAATCTTCAATGCCCTTGCTGATAGGTTTTCACTCAAAATCTCAAGATACATGGCCCCATTCATTCTTTCCTTTACACGGATCAGTCGTCCTGGTCTCTTTGCAGAAAACAGCCCCAAAGAATGATGTTTCCACCCCATGCTTCACAGTAGGTATGGTGTTCTTTGGATGCAACTCAGCATTCTTTATCCTCCAAACACGACGAGTTGAGTTTTTACCAAAAAGTTATATTTTGGTTTCATCTGACCATATGACATTCTCCCAATATTCTTCTGGATCATCCAAATGCTCTCTCGCAAACTTCAGATGGGCTTGGACATGTACTGGCTTAAGTAGGGGGACACGTCTGGCACTGCAGGATTTGAGTCTCTGGTGGCGTAGTGTGTTACTGATAGGCTTTGTTACGTTGGTCCCAGCTCTCTGTTTGTGATCATCTTGACCCCACGGGGTGAGATCTTGCGTGGAGCCCCAGATCGAGGGAGATTATCAGTGGTCTTGTATGTCTTCCATTTCCTAATAATTGCTCCCACAGTTGATTTATTCAAACCAAGCTGCTTACCTATTGCAGATTCAGTCTTCCCAGCCTGGTGCAGGTCTACAATTTTGTTTCTGGTGTCCTTTGACAGCTCTTTGGTCTTGGCCATAGTGGAGTTTGGAGTGTGACTGTTTGAGGTTGTGGAGAGGTGTCTTTTATACTGATAACAAGTTCAAACAGGTGCCATTAATACAGGTAACGAGTGGAGGACAGAGGAGCCTCTTATTAAAGAAGAAGTTACAGGTCTGTGAGAGCCAGAAATGTTGCTTGTTTGTAGGTGACCAAATAGTTATTTTCCACCATAATTTGCAAATAAATTCATAAAAAATCCTACAATGTGATTTTCAGGAGAAAAAAAAATAGCATTTTGTCCGTCATAGTTGAAGTATGAACTATGATGAAAATATACAGGCCTTTCTCATCTTTTTAAGTGGGAGAACTTGCACAATTGGTGGCTGACTAAATACTTTTTTGCCCCACTGTAAAGGCCTATCATAGACTACTCATTCTAGGGATAATATGCTCCTGTTAAAGGGTAATCATTTCAATTTGGTCAAATTAATGTAACACTGGAAAAGTGCAATCCAATCTCATTTAATGGGTAATAGAGTATAATATATTAAAAACAAATCTAATTCAAGAATGATTGCCAATACTTAATTGTAATAAAATTAAAATGTTGATGAAAAATAATGATTTCATTACCTGAATGCATCTCTATAGCCTAGGCATTAACACAATATTCATACACATATGATTAGGCCTCTCATAGACTAGGCCTTGTAGAAAGAGGGTCAATCAGAATGTGGTCCTTCTGTGGCTCAGTTGGTAGAGCATGGCGCTTGTAACGCCAGGGTAGTGGGTTCGATTCCGGGACCACCCATACGTAGAATGTATGCACACATGACTGTAAGTCGCTTTGGATAAAAGCGTCAGCTAAATGGCATATATTATTATTATTATTATTATATTATATTAATCAAGTTAGATCTGCCAAATGTCATGTAGCATTGGATAAAAGGCATAAATCCAGCCTTAGGTTATATCATCATCAAAATAAAACAATGTTGTTTATAACATGCACAATAAGAAGGGATCAAGCGTGACTAAATTCCAACCCAGTAACTTTGCTCATCACATCATCCTTTGATTGTCTCGTCTGGCTGCCACGAAAAGCCTTGGATCACATCATCCTTTGATTGTCTCGTCTGGCTGCCACGAAAAGCCTTGGATCACATCATCCCTTTGATTGTCTCGTCTGGCTGCCACGAAAAGCCTTGGATCACATCATCCCTTTGATTGTCTCGTCTGGCTGCCACGAAAAGCCTTGGATCACATCATCCTTTGATTGTCTCGTAAGGCTGCCACGAAAAGCCTTGGATCACATCATCCTTTGATTGTCTCGTCTGGCTGCCACAAAAGCGCCTCACCTTGGATCACATCATCCCTTTGATTGTCTCGTCTGGCTGCCACAAAAAGCCCCCACCTTGGATCACATCATCCTTTGATTGTCTCGTCTGGCTGCCAAGAAAAGCCTTGGATCACATCATCCTTTGATTGTCTCGTCTGGCTGCCACGAAAAGCCTTGGATCACATCATCCTTTGATTGTCTCGTCTGGCTGCCACGAAAAGCCTTGGATCACATCATCCTTTGATTGTCTCGTCTGGCTGCCACGAAAAGCCTTGGATCACATCATCCTTTGATTGTCTCGTCTGGCTGCCACGAAAAGCCCCCACCTTGGATCACATCATCCTTTGATTGTCTCGTCTGGCTGCCACGAAAAGCCTTGGATCACATCATCCTTTGATTGTCTCGTCTGGCTGCCACGAAAAGCCTTGGATCACATCATCCTTTGATTGTCTCGTCTGGCTGCCACGAAAAGCCCCTCACCTTGGATCACATCATCCTTTGATTGTCTCGTCTGGCTGCCACGAAAAGCCTTGGATCACATCATCCTTTGATTGTCTCGTCTGGCTGCCACGAAAAGCCCCCACCTTGGATCACATCATCCATTGATTGTCTCGTCTGGCTGCCACGAAAAGCCCCCACCTTGGATCACATCATCCTTTGATTGTCTCGTCTGGCTGCCACGAAAAGCCTTGGATCACATCATCCTTTGATTGTCTCGTCTGGCTGCCACGAAAAGCCTTGGATCACATCATCCCTTTGATTGTCTCGTCTGGCTGCCACGAAAAGCCTTGGATCACATCATCCTTTGATTGTCTCGTCTGGCTGCCACGAAAAGCCTTGGATCACATCATCCTTTGATTGTCTCGTCTGGCTGCCACGAAAAGCCTTGGATCACATCATCCTTTGATTGTCTCGTCTGGCTGCCACGAAAAGCCTTGGATCACATCATCCTTTGATTGTCTCGTCTGGCTGCCACGAAAAGCCCCCCACCTTGGATCACATCATCCTTTGATTGTCTCGTCTGGCTGCCACGAAAAGCCTTGGATCACATCATCCTTTGATTGTCTCGTCTGGCTGCCACGAAAAGCCTTGGATCACATCATCCATTGATTGTCTCGTCTGGCTGCCACGAAAAGCCCCCACCTTGGATCACATAATAATAATAATAATAATAATAATATATGCCATTTAGCAGACGCTTTTATCCAAAGCGACTTACAGTCATGTGTGCATCATCCTTTGATTGTCTCGTCTGGCTGCCACGAAAAGCCTTGGATCACATCATCCTTTGATTGTCTCGTCTGGCTGCCACGAAAAGCCTTGGATCACATCATCCTTTGATTGTCTCGTCTCGCTGCCATGAAAAGCCTTGGATCACATCATCCTTTGATTGTCGCGTCTGGCTGCCACGAAAAGCCTTGGATCACATCATCCTTTGATTGTCTCGTCTGGCTGCCACGAAAAGCCCCCCCACCTTGGATCACATCATCCTTTGATTGTCTCGTCTGGCTGCCACGAAAAGCCTTGGATCACATCATCCTTTGATTGTCTCGTCTGGCTGCCACGAAAAGCCCCCCACCTTGGATCACATCATCCTTTGATTGTCTCGTCTGGCTGCCACGAAAAGCCTTGGATCACATCATCCTTTGATTGTCTCGTCTGGCTGCCACGAAAAGCCTTGGATCACATCATCCTTTGATTGTCTCGTCTGGCTGCCACGAAAAGCCTTGGATCACATCATCCATTGATTGTCTCGTCTGGCTGCCACGAAAGCCCCCCACCTTCGATCACATCATCCTTTGATTGTCTCGTCTGGCTGCCACGAAAAGCCTTGGATCACATCATCCTTTGATTGTCTCGTCTGGCTGCCACGAAAAGCCTTGGATCACATCATCCCTTTGATTGTCTCGTCTGGCTGCCACGAAAAGGCCCCCCACCTTGGATCACATCATCCTTTGATTGTCTCGTCTGGCTGCCACGAAAAGCCTTGGATCACATCATCCTTTGATTGTCTCGTCTGGCTGCCACGAAAAGCCCCTCACCTTGGATCACATCATCCTTTGATTGTCTCGTCTGGCTGCCACAAAAAGCCCCTAACCTTGGATCACATCATCCCTTTGATTGTCTCGTCTGGCTGCCACAAAAAGCCCCTAACCTTGGATCACATCATCCCTTTGATTGTCTCGTCTGGCTGCCACAAAAAGCCCCTAACCTTGGATCAC
This sequence comes from Oncorhynchus keta, assembly GCF_023373465.1. Classification (NCBI taxonomy): domain Eukaryota; kingdom Metazoa; phylum Chordata; class Actinopteri; order Salmoniformes; family Salmonidae; genus Oncorhynchus; species Oncorhynchus keta. The sequence goes on along the minus strand of NC_068438.1, from coordinate 56,179,636 downwards.
ATCATCCCTTTGATTGTCTCGTCTGGCTGCCACGAAAAGCCCCTCACCTTGGATCACATCATCCTTTGATTGTCTCGTCTGGCTGCCACGAAAAGCCTTGGATCACATCATCCTTTGATTGTCTCGTCTGGCTGCCACGAAAAGCCTTGGATCACATCATCCTTTGATTGTCTCGTCTGGCTGCCACGAAAAGCCTTGGATCACATCATCCATTGATTGTCTCGTCTGGCTGCCACGAAAGCCCCCCACCTTCGATCACATCATCCTTTGATTGTCTCGTCTGGCTGCCACGAAAAGCCTTGGATCACATCATCCTTTGATTGTCTCGTCTGGCTGCCACGAAAAGCCTTGGATCACATCATCCTTTGATTGTCTCGTCTGGCTGCCACGAAAAGCCCCTCACCTTGGATCACATCATCCTTTGATTGTCTCGTCTGGCTGCCACGAAAAGCCCCTAACCTTGGATCACATCATCCCTTTGATTGTCTCGTCTGGCTGCCACGAAAAGCCCCTCACCTTGGATCACATCATCCTTTGATTGTTTCGTCTGGCTGCCACAAAAAGCCCCTAACCTTGGTTCACATCATCCCTTTGATTGTCTCGTCTGGCTGCCATGAAAAGCCCCTCACCTTGGATCACATCATCCTTTGATTGTTTCGTCTGGCTGCCACAAAAAGCCCCTAACCTTGGATCACATCATCCCTTTGATTGTCTCGTCTGGCTGCCATGAAAAGCCCCTAACCTTGGATCACATCATCCTTTGATTGTCTCGTCTGGCTGCCACGAAAAGCCTTGGATCACATCATTGTGCGTGCCGCTGGCGATGTACTTTCCATGTTAGCTGTTCTCGATGGCGCATCATCCCTTCAAACGCATTTTGTCGTGATGGAATCGGTTGGCCTACTACTACTGGTATTACCGGTAAAATTAAGTTATGAATCGCAAATCACCATACAGCTGACACACTTCAATTTCATCCATCATTTTGACTTCAATTTGGTTGTCCAAAATACTATCAGCTTACACTGCATCTTTGCTGATGAATGCCCTGACCTCTGGCCAGTCAATTGGTTCACTGACATTGTTGTTTTGTCTATTAATCACTTCTAATGAATCTGAAAATTATTCATGATCCATTATTTGAACCGACTCTTTGTTTATCATGAGGGACGTCCCACGTTTAACCTGGACACATAAATAGTAGGAATTTGCGCTGGATCAGATCGGCATGAGAGAGAAATGAAACATCTGCACATCGCCTGCGTGTGCGTGTGTGTGTGTTTCACTGTCCAATCCGAGGCTCGAACATGACCTGAGGCTGTTTGGTCTGTTGGGCATCAACTTGGGAAAGCCTCAAAGCAGAGCGGACATTATAAATAAATGAGCTGCATATATTGGCCAAAAAATAAGACATCGGATTATTTATTTTATTTTTTTCGGGGTGAAAAGGAGAAAAGTGAGGCAGGGCATCCGTGAAACAGTAATTCAACTTTGTCCGGCCTAAGTGCAATTAGCACAACATTTGTTAAGTTGCAGAATTGCATTCGGAATAAAATAGAACATAGCCCTATTTTTTTTCTCTTAGGTAGTCCGTCCAGAGGGAAGAATCAGGGTGGATGGGAAGAGTCTACCGCTATTCTATTAGCCATCTGGAGGGCTCTGCCCAGGTAGAGAGATGGAGGGCTCTGCCCAGGTAGAGAGATGGAGGGCTCTGCCCAGGTAGAGAGATTGAGGGCTCTGCCCAGGTAGAGAGATGGAGGGCTCTGACCAGGTAGAGAGATGGAGGGCTCTGACCAGGTAGAGAGATGGAGGGCTCTGCCCAGGTAGAGAGATGGAGGGCTCTGACCAGGTAGAGAGATGGAGGGCTCTGACCAGGTAGAGAGATGGAGGGCTCTGACCAGGTAGAGAGATGGAGGGCTCTGCCCAGGTAGAGAGATGGAGGGCTCTGCCCAGGTAGAGAGATGGAGGGCTCTGACCAGGTAGAGAGATGGAGGGCTCTGACCAGGTAGAGAGATGGAGGGCTCTGACCAGGTAGAGAGATGGAGGGCTCTGACCAGGTAGAGAGATGGAGGGCTCTGACCAGGTAGAGAGATGGAGGGCTCTGACCAGGTAGAGAGATGGAGGGCTCTGACCAGGTAGAGAGATGGAGGGCTCTGACCAGGTAGAGAGATGGAGGGCTCTGACCAGGTAGAGAGATGGAGGGCTCCGACCAGGTAGAGAGATGGAGGGCTCTGACCAGGTAGAGAGATGGAGGGCCCAACCTATTTTTCTGTGTAACCTTGATATTCCCAAAACAGCAGGTCAAGCAGTAGCACAGAAGGGTCTCAATGAATGATTTATAAAAGAGAACCATGATGGTTAGATTAACATTAACAAAGTACAGTTTCCATGGAAAATACAGTCTCTGTTGGCCTTTCTTAAAATAGCATCAGTACACTGATCCCAGGACAGCTTGTTGTCAATGACTAGCCCGAGGTATCTATACTACTCCACTATGTTATCGGGCTCACCTTTTATCAGTGATGGTGTGTGTATGGTATCTATACTACTCCACTATGTTATCGGGCTCACCTTTTATCAGTGATGGTGTGTGTATGGTAGCGTTCTGTCAAAAGTCAAACTTCACGTCCTTTGTCTTTGATGTATTTAATATTAGATGGGATGACTCACACCAGACAGTAAAATCATTCAGAGCCAGTCCGTGCTCCATCTCATCCCCTTCGAGAAGACTGACCTAAGCTGTATGGTCAGCATATTTGATCAGGTGGTGCCCTGGGAACTGGCTCTGGCAGCTGTCTGTATACAGTATGTATTGTACTGGTGAAAGAACACTGCCCTGTGGGGTTCCAACTGAAGCAGTACCCACCTCAGAGTGTGTTGCCAACTCGTACCTGCTGAGACCTATCAGTTAGGAAGTTGGTTATCCATGTGATAAGCATCAAGTCCGAAGTCTCCATGAAGTCTCCACGATTGATTGTGTTAAATGCAGAGGAGAAATCTGAAAACATGATACACATGTAGGTTTTACTGCCCTCCAAATGCATGTACACCAGATGTAAGAGCGAGATGGCATCATCTGTCCCCTCTCTGACCGGTATGCAGATTGGAGGGGGTCAAGAGGGTGACTGGTGGTGTTAATGATGTATGCAGATTGGAGGGGTCAACAAGGTGACTAGTGGTGTTGATTATGTATGCCTTGATTATCTTTTCAAGAGATTTAATAAAGAGAGAGGTCATAGTGACAGGTCTGTAATCATTTGATGCAGACGGATGAGAGATTTTTTGGGACAGGTACAACAATAGATTTTTTCCATAAAGATGGAATTTCCAATGTATCCAGGGACCGCTGAAAGAGAGATCTGAAGACACCTCTCAGCTGAACAGTGTTTCAAGACACGACCACTGATGTTATCAGGCCCCGGGATCGTTGGAGCACTCGTTGTACGACTTCCTCATCGATGACAAGCACTCTTGGCCACGGTAGCAGTACACTTGGCCAGGGGAGCAGGACGCTTAGCCAGGGAGCAGGACGCTTAGCCAGGGGAGGAGGACGCTTAGCCAGGGGAGCAGGATGCTTAGCCAGGGAGCAGGCTGCTTAGCCAGGGGAGCAGGACTCTTAGCCAGAGGAGGAGGACGCTTAGCCAGGGGAGCAGGATGCTTAGCCAGGGGAGCAGGATGCTTAGCCAGGGGAGCAGGACGCTTAGCCAGGGGAGCAGGACGCTTAGCCAGGGGAGCAGGATGCTTAGCCAGGGGAGCAGGACGCTTAGCCAGGGGAGCAGGACGCTTAGCCAGGGGAGCAGGACGCTTAGCCAGGGGAGCAGGACGCTTAGCCAGGGGAGCAGGACGCTTGGCCCGGGCAGAAGGACGCTTAGCCAGGGGAGCAGGACGCTCATCCAGGGAAGCAGGACGCTTAGCCTTGAGAGCAGGAAGCTTAGCCAGGGGAGCAGGACACTTAGCCAGGGAAGCAGGACGCTTAGCCAGGAGAGCAGGACGCTTAGCCAGGGGAGCAGGGCGCTTAGCCAGTGGAGCACGACAGGCCAAGGGACTGGGAGCGACCCCCTGTTTCAAAGCAGGTGAAGAACTTGTTTAGTTCATTGGCTGTAGAGGGGCACACCCTCTCATCCAGGCAGGGATCGATATGTTGCCTACCTTTTGAAGGGGTGTTTGCCATATTCTTAATGCCCAACCAGGTAGACAGAGAGTCTCCTTGTGACATTATCTGTTACACCTTACCCTGTACTGGAGAGTGTCCCTGTGACATTATATGTTACACCTTACCCTGTACTGGAGAGTCTCCCTGTGACATTATCTGTTACACCTTATACTGTACTGGAGAGTCTCCCTGTGACATTATCTGTTACACATTATCCTGTACTGGAGAGTCTCCCTGTGACATTATCTGTTACACCTTATCCTGTACTGGAGAGTCTCCCTGTGACATTATCTGTTACACCTTATCCTGTACTGGAGAGTCTCCCTGTGACATTATCTGTTACACATTATCCTGTACTGGAGAGTCTCCCTGTGACATTATCTGTTGCACCGTATCCTGTACTGGAGAGTCTCCCTGTGACATTATCTGTTACACCTTACCCTGTACTGGAGAGTCTCCCTGTGACATTATCTGTTACACATTATCCTGTACTGGAGAGTCTCCCTGTGACATTATCTGTTACACCTTACCCTGTACTGGAGAGTCTCCCTGTGACATTATCTGTTACACCTTATCCTGTACTGGAGAGTCTCCCTGTGACATTATCTGTTGCAGATTATCCTGTACTGGAGAGTCTCCCTGTGACATTATCTGTTGCAGAGTATCCTGTACTGGAGAGTCTTCGTGTGACATTATCTGTTGCAGATTATCCTGTACTGGAGAGTCTTCCTGTGACATTATCTGTTGCAGATTATCCTGTACTGGAGAGTCTCCTTGTGACATTATCTGTTGCAGATTATCCTGTACTGGAGAGTCTCCCTGTGACATTATCTGTTGCAGATTATCCTGTACTGGAGAGTCTCCCTGTGACATTATCTGTTACACCTTATCCTGTACCGGAGAGTCTCCCTGTGACATTATCTGTTGCACCTTATCCTGTACTGGAGAGTCTCCCTGTGACATTATCTGTTACACCTTATCCTGTACTGGAGAGTCTCCTGTGACATTATCTGTTGCAGATTATCCTGTACTGGAGAGTCTCCCTGTGACATTATCTGTTACACCTTATCCTGTACCGGAGAGTCTCCTGTGACATTATCTGTTGCAGAGTATCCTGTACTGGAGAGTCTTCGTGTGACATTATCTGTTACACCTTATCCTGTACTGGAGAGTCTCCTTGTGACATTATCTGTTGCACCTTATCCTGTACTGGAGAGTCTCCCTGTGACATTATCTGTTACAGCTTATCCTGTACTGGAGAGTCTCCCTGTGACATTATCTGTTGCACCTTATCCTGTACTGGAGAGTCTCTCTGTGACATTATCTGTTACACCTTATCCTGTACCGGAGAGTCTCCCTGTGACATTATCTGTTGCACCTTATCCTGTACTGGAGAGTCTCCCTGTGACATTATCTGTTACACCTTATCCTGTACTGGAGAGTCTCCTGTGACATTATCTGTTGCAGATTATCCTGTACTGGAGAGTCTCCCTGTGACATTATCTGTTACACCTTATCCTGTACCGGAGAGTCTCCCTGTGACATTATCTGTTGCACCTTATCCTGTACTGGAGAGTCTCCCTGTGACATTATCGATTGCACCGTATCCTGTACTGGAGAGTCTCCCTGTGACATTATCTGTTGCACCTTACCCTGTACTGGAGAGTCTCCCTGTGACATTATCTGTTGCAGAGTATCCTGTACTGGAGAGTCTTCGTGTGACATTATCTGTTACACCTTATCCTGTACTGGAGAGTCTCCTTGTGACATTATCTGTTGCACCTTATCCTGTACTGGAGAGTCTCCCTTAGACATTATCTGTTACACCTTATCCTGTACTGGAGAGTCTCCCTGTGACATTATCTGTTACACCTTACCCTGTACTGGATAGTCTCCCTGTGACATTATCTGTTACACATTATCCTGTACTGGAGAGTCTCCCTGTGACATTATCTGTTACACCTTATCCTGTACTGGAGAGTCTCCCTGTGACATTATCTGTTACACCTTATCCTGTACTGGAGAGTCTCCCTGTGACATTATCTGTTGCAGATTATCCTGTACTGGAGAGTCTCCCTGTGACATTATCTGTTACACCTTATCCTGTACCGGAGAGTCTCCCTGTGACATTATCTGTTGCACCTTATCCTGTACTGGAGAGTCTCCCTGTGACATTATCGATTGCACCGTATCCTGTACTGGAGAGTCTCCTGTGACATTATCTGTTGCACCTTACCCTGTACTGGAGAGTCTCCCTGTGACATTATCTGTTGCAGATTATCCTGTACTGGAGAGTCTCCCTGTGACATTATCTGTTGCAGATTATCCTGTACTGGAGAGTCTCCCTGTGACATTATCTGTTACACCTTATCCTGTACCGGAGAGTCTCCCTGTGACATTATCTGTTGCACCTTATCCTGTACTGGAGAGTCTCCCTGTGACATTATCAATTGCACCGTATCCTGTACTGGAGAGTCTCCCTGTGACATTATCTGTTGCACCTTACCCTGTACTGGAGAGTCTCCCTGTGACATTATCTGTTGCACCTTACCCTGTACTGGAGAGTCTCCTTGTGACATTATCTGTTGCAGATTATCCTGTACTGGAGAGTCTCCCTGTGACATTATCTGTTGCACCTTATCCTGTACTGGAGAGTCTCCCTGTGACATTATCAATTGCACCTTATCCTGTACTGGAGAGTCTCCCTGTGACATTATCTGTTGCACCTTACCCTGTACTGGAGAGTCTCCCTGTGACATTATCTGTTGCACCTTACCCTGTACTGGAGAGTAGAAAACCAGTGATATGATCTGATCCAGCCTGTGGAGGTCTGGCCAAGGATGAATACGCTTTGGGGACCGAGTCGTAAAGTAAATCCATGATCTCGTTTTTCCTTGTTAGACGAGTCACATACTGGGTGTAAGTACTCAGTGTGCTTTAGAGTACAGCTATTGAAATCCCCCTGGATAAATTTGGGCGCATCCGGAGAATTCGCATCAAGCTCTTAAGTGAGGTTAAAAATTATGTCAGCTACATTGACCCTATTTACTCTTGGATGGATTTAAACAACAGTCAGAAAAAGCATGGTGAATTCACAAGGGAGGTAGAAGAGGAAAATATAATAAATATATAATAATAAAGAAGAGGAGGCAGGGACAGCATGGGGGAGGTAGAAGAGGAGGCGGGGACAGCATGGGGGAGGTAGAAGAGGAGACAGTGACATCATGGGGGAGGTAGAAGAGGAGGCAGTGACATCATGGGGGAGGTAGAAGAGGGGCAGTGACATCATGGGGGGGGGTAGAAGAGGACACAGTGACATCATGGGGGAGGTAGAAGAGGGGCAGTGACATCATGGGGGGGGTAGAAGAGGACACAGTGACATCATGGGGGAGGTAGAAGAGGAGGCAGTGACATCATGGGGGAGGTAGAAGAGGGGCAGTGACATCATGGGGGGAGGTAGAAGGGGAGGCAGTGACATCATGGGGGAGGTAGAAGAGGAGACAGTGACAGCATGGGGGAGGTAGAAGAGGAGGCAGTGACAGCATGGGGGAGGTAGAAGAGGGGCAGTGACATCATGGGGGAGGTAGAAGAGGAGGCACTGACATCATGGGGGAGGTAGAAGAGGAGGCAGTGACAGCATGGGGGAGGTAGAAGAGGAGGCAGTGACAGCATGGGGGAGGTAGAAGAGGAGGCAGTGACAGCATGGGGAGGGAGAAGAGGAGGCAGTGACATCATGGGGGAGGTAGAAGAGGAGGCAGTGACAGCATGGGGGAGGTAGAAGAGGAGGCAGTGACATCATGGGGGGAGGTAGAAGAGGAGGCATTGACAGCATGGGGGAGGGGTAGAAGAGGAGGCAGTGACATCATGGGGGGAGGTAGAAGAGGAGGCAGTGACAGCATGGGGGAGGGGTAGAAGAGGAGGCAGTGACATCATGGGGGAGGTAGAAGAGGAGGCATTGACATCATGGGGGGAGGTAGAAGAGGAGGGCATTGACAGCATGGTGATTTCATGGGGAGTTAGTATAGGAGGCAGTGACAGCATGGGGGAGGTAGAAGAGGAGGCAGTGACAGCATGGGGGAGGTAGAAGAGGAGGCAGGGACAGCATGGGGGAGGTAGAAGAGGAGGCAGTGACAGCATGGGGGAGGTAGAAGAGGAGGCAGTGACAGCATGGGGGAGGTAGAAGAGGAGGCAGTGACAGCATGGGGGAGGTAGAAGAGGAGGCAGTGACAGCATGGGGGAGGTAGAAGAGGAGGCAGTGACAGCATGGGGGAGGTAGAAGAGGAGGCAGTGACAGCATGGGGGAGGTAGAAGAGGAGGCAGTGACAGCTTGGGGGAGGTAGAGGAGGAGGCAGTGACAGCATGGGGGAGGTAGAAGAGGAGGCAGTGACAGCATGGGGGAGGTAGAAGAGGAGGCAGTGACAGCATGGGGGAGGTAGAAGAGGAGGCAGTGACAGCATGGGGGAGGTAGAGGAGGAGGCAGTGACAGCATGGGGGAGGTAGAAGAGGAGGCAGTGCCAGCATGGGGGAGGTAGAAGAGGAGGCAGTGCCAGCTTGGGGAGGTAGAAGAGGAGGCAGTGACACTGATAGCAGCTCTATATCAGGAGTGCAGATTGTTTTCCTGACAATCGTGATTTTTACACCATCTATCTTTTATCAGAACCCAGGCTTGGCCTCCGTGCTCCTCTCCAGCAGCTTCACTGTCTCTGTCCATACAAGTAATAGTGAATCCTTCAGGGGTGACTTCAGAGTCTGGCACCGCCTCCGACAGACAAGTTGCAGAGAAGGCCATCGCGCATGCCTCCCTGTACTCATATAGATACCGTGAATTTGCCCGCTGTTCGTCCACTTTCCCTTTAAGAGATTGGACAGTGGAGAGCAGGATAGTTCCTTCTCAACCTCTGGCCGCACACTGCAGGGCACCACTGAGCAGAGGGCCAATCACACCTAGAGTATGGAAGGTGTGGTGGGGTTCTGATAATCATCATGACAAAGTAAACGCCATTATGTGTTGTGGAGTCCTCCCACTATGACTCGAGAAACCATGCAGTTTACACCATGATGTGCTGTGGAGTCCTCCCACTATGACTCGAGAAACCATGCAGTTTACACCATGATGTGCTGTGGAGTCCTCCCACTATGACTCGGGGGACCATGCAGTTTACAACATGATGTGCTGTGGAGTCCTCCCACTATGACTCGGGGGACCATGCAGTTTACACCATGATGTGCTGTGGAGTCCTCCCACTATGACTCAGGGGACCATGCAGTTTACACCATGATGTGCTGTGGAGTCCTCCCACTATGACTCGAGAAACCATGCGGATTACACCATGATGTGCTGTGGAGTCCTCCCACTATGACTCGAGAAACCATGCAGTTTACACCATGATGTGCTGTGGAGTCCTCCCACTATGACTCGAGAAACCATGCGGATTACACCATGATGTGCTGTGGAGTCCTCCCACTATGACTCGAGAAACCATGCGGATTACACCATGATGTGCTGTGGAGTCCTCCCACTATGACTCAGGGGACCATGCAGTTTATTATGCTACACATGAAATAAGATATGAAGTAAGATATGAACTTCACAGGGTGGGGAAAAGTGCACTGGGATCTTGATGCTCCTTTACAGTAAATATTGAGGGTCTTATCCACTTATCCCCGCTCCTCCGCTCTCTCCACTGGCTTCCAGTTGAAGAGCGTCTGCTAAATGACTTAGATGTAGATGTAAATGTATAAGCTGAAAGTTAGCGGTTAGCATTGTGTCGGGATCTTGATGCTCCTTTACAGTAAATATTGAGGGTATTATTCTGGTGACATGATGATTGATGCTTGGCGGCCGTTTGACAAATAAATAACTAATAATAATGCGTTTTGAATATTTGCATGAAAATCTGTCATTATTTTGATGGAAACCTAGCTCCTGGGGTGTGTCCCAAATGGAACCCTATTCCCTATGTATCACCTATGGGGCCTGCTCAAACGTAGTAGACTATATAGGGATTAGGATGCCATTTGGGATGCATTGTTGGAAAATAACCTTCACATTAGCGTGGTTTCCATCCAATTGGTGACAGGTTTTCATGCGAATATAAAACAATCTGTGGTGTTTCAATGTTGTTTCTACTTAATGTCAATGAAATAGACGTTGATTTGACATCTGTGCCCAGTGGGTAGGGAGGGTGGCGGTCATGCAATGTGGTCAACCGGTAACTTTCATGCAAATGACTGCGGGTCTCACGGTAAATGACCAGTAATTAACATACTCCTGGTTGGCACCTCCAGGTCTCTACCATACAAGCTGCTGTTGGGAGCCGTTGGAACATTTTAACAAGTCTATTTAAATCTATTTAATATACACCATCACAATAATTACATTATAACTCTATTATTTCATGGTTTGGGCCTTCCACAAACTGTTGCCACAAAGAAGGAAGCACAGAATCATCTGGAATGTTGAATTGTATGTTGTAGCGTTAAGGTTTCACTGGAACTAAGGGCCCGGACCATGAAAACCAGCCCCAGACCATTATTCCTCCTCCACCAAACTTTACAGTTGGCATTGGGGCAGGTAGCGTTCTCCTGGCATCCGCCAATCACAGATGGTGAAGGATGATTCATCACTCCAGAGAATACGTTTCCACTGGTCCACAGTCCAATGGTGACACGCTTTACACCACTCCAGCCGACGCTTGGCATTGCGCATGGTGATCTTAATCTTGTGTGCAGTTGCTCGGCCATGGATTGGAAAGCTGCCGCGGTCATCCTCCTCTTCAAAGGGGGAGACACACTAGACCCAAACTGCTACAGACCTATATCTATCCTACCCTGCCTTTCTAAGGTCTTTGAAAAGGAAGTTAACAAACAGCTTCACCGTAGGAATGGTGCCAGATTTCCTCCAGACGTGATGCTTGGCATTCAGGCCAAATAGTTCGATCTTGGTTTCATCAGACCAGAGAATCTTGTTTCTCATGGTCTGAGAGTCCTTTAGGTGCCTTTTGGCAAACTCCAAGTAGGCTGTCCTGTGCTGTTTACTGTAGAGTGGCTTCCATCTGGCCACTTTACCATAAAGGCCTGATTGGTGGAGTGCTGCAGAGATGGTTGTGCTTCTGGAAGGTTCTCCCATCTCCGCAGAATAACTCTGGAGCTCTGTCAGAGTGACCATCAGGTTCTTTGTCACCTCCCTGACCAAGGCCCTTCTCCCCTGATTTCTCAGTTCGATGGAGGCCACTGTGTTCTTGGGGACCTTCAATGCTTCAGACATTGTTTTGTACCCTTCCCCAGATCTGTGCCTCGACACAATCTTGTCTCTGAGCTCTATGGACAATTCCTTTGACCTCATGGCTTGGTTTTGCTCTGACATGTACTGTCACCTGTGGGACCTTATATAGACAGGTGTGTGCATTTTCCAAATCATGTCCAATCAATTGAATTTACCACAGGTGGACTCCAATCAAGTTGTAGAAACATCTCAAGGATGATCAATGGAAACAGGATGCACCTGAGAAAAATTTCAAGTCTCATATCAAAGGGTCTGAATACTTATGTAAATTAAGTTTATTTTTCATTTTTCTTTTTTTTGCAAACATTTCTAAAAACTTGTTTTTGCTTTGTCATGTGGTTTTGTGTTGATTGATGAGAAAAAAATGCATGTTAAAAGCATGATTCAGACTATACCAAGTATAAGTGAAAGTACTGTAGCAGTACAATGGTACAGTTTTGTAAGGGTGCGATGCTCTGTTCCAGATAATGTTTTTCTGGGCTGCTCTTCAGTGCTCTGTTCCAGATAATGTTTTTCTGGGCTGCTCTGCGGTGCTCTGTTCCAGATAGGATGTTCTTCTGGGCTGTTCCAGGGTGCTCTGTTCCAAATAAGTCATTAGATAGGTCATTAGAGTAACTACACAAGAATCATTACACTAATATCAATTACTAGAAGCACACAAGTGTGTCAGTTATAACCTCTTAAAGCTAGGGGACAGAATTTTAACTTGTGGATAAATAGCGTGCCCAAATTCAACTGCCTGCTACTCATGCCAAGAATATTCGATATGCATATTATTCATACATTTGGATAGAAAACACTCTGAAGTTTCTAAAACTGTTTGAATAATGTCTGTGAGTATAACAGAACTTATGTTGCAGGCAAAACCCCGAGGACTAACTGTTCAGAATGTTTTTTCCCCTCTCTGTTCCCTCTATTGCCTTTGCCATGCGATATTTCACAGGAACCTATTTTCAGTTCCTACTGCTTCGCCAGTCTTTGGCATTTGGTTGAGGTTATTCCTTTGTGCAGTAAAGAAGTAGGCCAACTCGGAACTGGGGACACTTTTGTGAGTTGCGCAAGACGTGAAAAGCAGCGCTGGATTGTTTTCTTTCCTGTATTGAATACAGATTGCCCCGTCTACAATTGGATCATTTATTAACGTTTAAAAATACCTCATGTTGTATTACAAAAGTTTATAGGCAACTTTTGAAATATTTTTTAGTGACGTTGCGTTTTTGTAAGCTGTTTTTTTCTGGATCAAACGCGCTTTAGAAGTGGACATTTTGGATATATATGGACAGAATTAATTGAACGAAAGGACCAATTGTGATGTTTATGGGACATATTGGAGTGCCAACAAAAGAAGCTCGTCAAAGGATTTTATATTTTATTTCAGTGTTTTGTGTAGCGCCTGCAGGGTTGTAATATGCTAACTCCTTTGTTCACTGCTGGTGTAGACGGTGCAGGCTATCAGATAATAGCTTCTTATGCTTTCGCCGAAAAGCACTTTTAAAATCTGACATGTTGGCTGGATGAGTGTAGCTTTAATTGAGTATCTTACATGTGTGATTTAATGAAAGTTTGAATTGTATAGCATTTTATCTGAATCTGGCCGCTCTGCATTTCCCCTGGCAATTGGCCGGTTGACACATTTGCGTCCCGCCTATCCTTAAGAGGTTTTAATTTTCTTGATCACTGAGTGCTGAGTGTTTTTTTCCCACATGCAATTGTGCTTTATAACCTTAACTTTATAATATCTGCTGTTAGCACGGTAGCTTTATGTAATGGAAGTGCTGTTAGCACGGTAGCTTTATGTAATGGAAGTGCTATTAGCACGGTAGCTGTATGTAATGGAAGTGCTGTTAGCACGGTAGCTTTATGTAATGGAAGTGCTATTAGCACGGTAGCTGTATGTAATGGAAGTGCTGTTAGCACGGTAGCTTTATGTAATGGAAGTGCTATTAGCACGGTAGCTTTATGTAATGGAAGTGCTATTAGCACGGTAGCTTTATGTAATGGAAGTGCTATTAGCACGGTAGCTGTATGTAATGGAAGTGCTGTTAGCACGGTAGCTTTATGTAATGGAAGTGCTATTAGCACGGTAGCTTTATGTAATGGAAGTGCTGTTAGCACGGTAGCTTTATGTAATGGAAGTGCTATTAGCACGGTAGCTGTATGTAATGGAAGTGCTATTAGCACAGTAGCTGTATGTAATGGAAGTGCTGTTAGCACGGTAGCTTTATGTAATGGAAGTGCTGTTAGCACGGTAGCTTTATGTAATGGAAGTGCTATTAGCACGGTAGCTGTATGTAATGGAAGTGCTATTAGCACGGTAGCTGTATGTAATGGAAGTGCTGTTAACACGGTAGCTGTATGTAATGGAAGTGCTGTTAGCACGGTAGCTTTATGTAATGGAAGTGCTATTAACACGGTAGCTGTATGTAATGGAAGTGCTGTTAGCACGGTAGCTTTATGTAATGGAAGTGCTGTTAGCACGGTAGCTTTATGTAATGGAAGTGCTGTTAGCACGGTAGCTTTATGTAATGGAAGTGCTGTTAACACGGTAGCTTTATGTAATGGAAGTGCTGTTAACACGGTAGCTGTATGTAATGGAAGTGCTGTTAGCACGGTAGCTTTATGTAATGGAAGTGCTGTTAGCACGGTAGCTTTATGTAATGGAAGTGCTGTTAACACGGTAGCTTTATGTAATGGAAGTGCTGTTAACACGGTAGCTGTATGTAATGGAAGTGCTGTTAGCACGGTAGCTTTATGTAATGGAAGTGCTGTTAGCACGGTAGCTTTATGTAATGGAAGTGCTGTTAGCACGGTAGCTGTATGTAATGGAAGTGCTGTTAGCATGGTAGCTTTATGTAATGGAAGTGCTGTTAGCACGGTAGCTTTATGTAATGGAAGTGCTGTTAGCACGGTAGCTTTATGTAATGGAAGTGCTGTTAGCACGGTAGCTTTATGTAATGGAAGTGCTGTTAGCACGGTAGCTTTATGTAATGGAAGTGCTGTTAGCACGGTAGCTGTATGTAATGGAAGTGCTGTTAGCACGGTAGCTTTATGTAATGGAAGTGCTGTTAGCACGGTAGCTTTATGTAATGGAAGTGCTGTTAGCATGGTAGCTTTATGTAATGGAAGTGCTGTTAGCACGGTAGCTTTATGTAATGGAAGTGCTGTTAGCACGGTAGCTTTATGTAATGGAAGTGCTGTTAGCACGGTAGCTTTATGTAATGGAAGTGCTGTTAACACGGTCGTTTTGTAATGGAAGTATCGAAAATCACACAGTGAGAGATGCACCGTATTGGCCAATCCTACAAAACATTACACATTTATAGCATCTTCTTGCAAAGGAACTGACACAAGAAGCTCTCAGCTATTAAGGACCTACTGGACATTATTATTATTATTTTTATTTCACCTTTATTTAACCAGGTAGGCTAGTTGAGAACACCTTTATTTAACCAGGTAGGCTAGTTGAGAACACCTTTATTTAACCAGGTAGGCTAGTTGAGAACACCTCTATTTAACCAGGTAGGCTAGTTGAGAACACCTTTATTTAACCAGGTAGGCTAGTTGAGAACACCTTTATTTAACCAGGTAGGCTAGTTGAGAACACCTTTATTTAACCAGGTAGGCCTGTTGAGAACACCTTTATTTAACCAGGTAGGCTAGTTGAGAACACCTCTATTTAACCAGGTAGGCTAGTTGAGAACACCTTTATTTAACCAGGTAGGCTAGTTGAGAACACCTTTATTTAACCAGGTAGGCTAGTTGAGAACACCTTTATTTAACCAGGTAGGCTAGTTGAGAACACCTTTATTTAACCAGGTAGGCTAGTTGAGAACACCTTTATTTAACCAGGTAGGCTAGTTGAGAACACATTTATTTAACCAGGTAGGCTAGTTGAGAACACCTTTATTTAACCAGGTAGGCTAGTTGAGAACACCTTTATTTAACCAGGTAGGCTAGTTGAGAACACCTTTATTTAACCAGGTAGGCCTGTTGAGAACACCTTTATTTAACCTGGTAGGCTAGTTGAGAACACCTTTATTTAACCAGGTAGGCTAGTTGAGAACACCTTTATTTAACCAGGTAGGCTAGTTGAGAACACCTTTATTTAACCAGGTAGGCTAGTTGAGAACACCTTTATTTAACCAGGTAGGCTAGTTGAGAACACCTTTATTTAACCTGGTAGGCTAGTTGAGAACACCTTTATTTAACCAGGTAGGCTAGTTGAGAACACCTTTATTTAACCAGGTAGGCTAGTTGAGAACACCTTTATTTAACCAGGTAGGCTAGTTGAGAACACCTTTATTTAACCAGGTAGGCTAGTTGAGAACACCTTTATTTAACCAGGTAGTCTAGTTGAGAACACCTTTATTTAACCAGGTAGGGTAGTTGAGAACACCTTTATTTAACCAGGTAGGCTAGTTGAGAACACCTTTATTTAACCAGGTAGGCTAGTTGAGAACACCTTTATTTAACCAGGTAGGCTAGTTGAGAACACCTTTATTTAACCAGGTAGGCTAGTTGAGAACACCTTTATTTAACCAGGTAGGCCAGTTGAGAACACCTTTATTTAACCAGGTAGGCTAGTTGAGAACACCTTTATTTAACCAGGTAGGCTAGTTGAGAACACCTTTATTTAACCAGGTAGGCTAGTTGAGAACACCTTTATTTAACCAGGTAGTCTAGTTGAGAA
>NC_068438.1:56112162-56163408 GCF_023373465.1 Oncorhynchus keta | reverse complement strand
GCCTTAAGATGTTGTATGCTCTTAAGTTTTTGTCTAAGTTGTTGGGAAAGTGGTTTGGACAATGTTTACAGTGAACAGAAAGTCACGGGATTATTCAACAATAGAAGCGTTAGAATGTTGGAAGAAATTCCATTAAAGTGGATTAAGTTTTTTTTTTTTTTTTAGAAGGAAAAAAACATTTAATAGTTTTTAAAATATAAATGGTTTCAAAAAGGTGTATTTAAGCATACTATTCCAGACCAGTCTGCACGTTTTAAAGTTTTGAATGGTGTATTTAAGCATACTATTCCAGACCAGTCTGCACGTTTTAAAGTTTTGAATGGCTTAGACAGTGTTAGACGAGTAGCGTTCCAAAGAATAACTACAAGGCAAAATGAAGCTGTACAATATTTAAAGTGTGGCTGCTGAAGTACACCACATTATTACATCTGAAAAGAAACAGTGTTTTTCCAGGACGCTGACAATATGCATGAATGGTATTAAAACGCACAATGGTATGAAATATACCTTACACCGGGGCGGCAGGGTCGCCTAGTGGTTAGTGTTGGACTAGTAACCGGAAGGTTGCAAGTTCAAACCCCCGGAGGTGACAAGGCACAAATCTGTCGCTCTGCCCTTGAACAGGCAGTTAACCCACTGTTCCCAGGCCGTCATTGAAAATAAGAATTTGTTCTTAACTGACTTGCCTGGTTAAATAAAGGTAAAATAAAAAAACATTTTATGCATCTATTCATCCAACCATGAATGGATATTTTTGCATTTGTGTAAATGTTTGGCATCACCCTGATGTATGAAGCCTCAGTCGGGCGCTGATGAAGATAGTGGTACCTGTTGAAGGGTCGGTATTGGAAGCAGCTTCTCCAGTCTGGACAGGAACTCCCACACCAGAGTCTGCACTGCGGAGTGATACTTTGAGCCAAATTCCTCTGGAAAAACGTTCTGAGAAACAACCAAAGAAGTAGAGAATAGGACAGTGCTTTTTTAAAAATCTAAGCATTGAACATTACCTTGACAAAGCATTCAACACCTTGGAGTTATTATCCTCCTCACCACCATCATCATCATCATCATCATCAACAGAATCAGCTACTTAGTCACTGACCTGAAAGAAGCGTTCTCTCTCAACTGGGTCTTCCAGCAGCGTTTTAATCAGCTTCAGGAAGTTGGATTCTGATGCCTCCACCTCAGGATCACAAATCTACAGGAAGTATGGATAGCACAGTGACTAACAGGAAGTATGGATAGCACAGTGACAAACAGGAAGTATGGATAGCACAGTGACTAACAGGAAGTATGGATAGCACAGTGACTAACAGGAAGTATGGATAGCACAGTGACTAACAGGAAGTATGGAGAGCACAGTGACAAACAGGAAGTATGGATAGCACAGTGACAAACAGGAAGTATGGATAGCACAGTGAATAACAGGAAGTATGGATAGCACAGTGAATAACAGGAAGTATGGATAGCACAGTGACTAACAGGAAGTATGGATAGCACAGTGAATAACAGGAAGTATGGATAGCACAGTGACTAACAGGAAGTATGGATAGCACAGTGAATAACAGGAAGTATGGATAGCACAGTGACTAACAGGAAGTATGGATAGCAGAGTGAATAACAGGAAGTATAGATAGCACAGTGAATAACAGGAAGTATGGACAGCAGAGTGAATAACAGGAAGTATGGATAGCACAGTGAATAACAGGAAGTATGGATAGCACAGTGAATAACAGGAAGTATGGATAGCACAGTGACAAACAGGAAGTATGGATAGCACAGTGAATAACAGGAAGTATGGATAGCACAGTGACTAACAGGAAGTATGGATAGCACAGTGAATAACAGGAAGTATGGATAGCACAGTGAATAACAGGAAGTATGGATAGCACAGTGACTAACAGGAAGTATGGACAGCACAGTGAATAACAGGAAGTATGGATAGCACAGTGAATAACAGGAAGTATGGATAGCACAGTGACTAACAGGAAGTATGGATAGCACAGTGAATAACAGGAAGTATGGATAGCACAGTGAATAACAGGAAGTATGGACAGCAGAGTGAATAACAGATAGCACAGTGAATAACAGGAAGTATGGACAGCAGAGTGAATAACAGGAAGTATAGATAGCACAGTGAATAACAGGAAGTATGGATAGCACAGTGAATAACAGGAAGTATGGATAGCACAGTGAATAACAGGAAGTATAGATAGCACAGTGAATAACAGGAAGTATGGAGAGCACAGTGACTAACAGGAAGTATGGATAGCAGAGTGAATAAATCAAAAGAGCCAGCATCTAGAACACCTTGCCTGGCTAACCAGAGCACACGGCACAATCTCAAGCTGTGTGAATGCCGTTGACGTCCCTCTCTGGATGGATATAACCCATCTTAGCATGGATAATGACATTGAAGGCTTCCACCATTTTAAAGTAGTCAACTGGGTGGGGATTCCTATGGGTTGGGAGCGATCAGCCAATGATCAGAGCGAAGTGAATTTAAAACAGGTCCGCCATCTAGTGGCCAAACGAAATGAATGACACACTAGATTCGGGTTCAAGACCCCAGCACTACAGGGGGCGGTACATCACCAAGATTAGTTTTACACTAAGAAGAAAATGGACTTCTTTAAAATGGAGACATCCCTCAATGGCGCTGGCCATGCTGTCCCAGACGCCATTATGACACCGATACAAGGGTTGAGCCGTGTTTCTGTCGCTATGGTCTGGTATCAACCACTACAAGTAATACCAGCAGA
The DNA here is from genome assembly GCF_023373465.1 of Oncorhynchus keta. NCBI lineage: Eukaryota > Metazoa > Chordata > Actinopteri > Salmoniformes > Salmonidae > Oncorhynchus > Oncorhynchus keta. The sequence continues at coordinate 56,160,646 of NC_068438.1, read as the reverse complement.
GTTACAATGTCATTGAGTGACACTCACCTGGTTGTCCCTATGAGTGATGCTAGAGGTTTTCATCCTATTCAGGTGTGACTGGATGGTGTCAAAGTCGGCGAGGTTTTCTGAGAACAACAACTTCAGAACCAGCTGATGGGAATAAAAGTTCAGATATTTTTTTTTAAAGAATTCCAGCAAACAAAACAGTGTATTGACTAGCTGAGATGAGCCTTTTCCCACAGAGACGTTTTAACGGTGTTGTAGGCAAGCAAACGGAGACGGTGTTGTGGTCAGCGTGTCTATGGAAACACAGCGTGTCTAAAAGGAAGAGCGTGTCTGGACGGTGTTGTAGGCACGTGTCTATGGAAAGGAACGGTGTTGTGGAGCGTGTCTAGCAGAGTGAATGGAAAAATAGGCAGCGTGTCTATGGAAACGGAACGGTGTTGTAGGCAGCGTGTCTATGGAAATGACACGGTGTTGTGCGTGTCTGGAGACGGTGTTGTGGGCAGCGTGTCTATGGAAACGGAGACGGTGTTGTAGGCAGCGTGTCTATGGAAACGGAGACAGGCAGCGTGTCTATCGGAGACGGTGTTTAGGCAGCGTGTCTATGGAAATGGAGATGGTGTTGTAGGCAGCGTGTCTATGGAAACCTCGTGTCTGGATGGCAGCGTGTCTATAACGGAGACCATCTGGAAGCATGGAGCGTGTAATGACACGGTGTTGAAGCGTGTCTTCCAGGCAGCGTTTTAAAGAGAGTGTAGCTTCTATGGAAACAGAGGGTGATTGGGCAGCGTGTCTATGGAAACGGAGACGGTGTTGGGCAGCGTGTCTATCAGCCAATGGCAGCGTGTCTATGGAAACAGAGACGGTGTTGTAGGCAGCGTGTCTATGGAAACGGAATAGGCAGCGTGTCTATGGAAACGGAGACGGTGTTGTCAGGCAGCGTGTCTACGGTGTTGTAGGCAGCGTGTCTATGGAAACGGAGACGGTGTTCACCAATATTATTTTTAGGCAGCACTAATGGAAGAAAAGAGACTTCTTGTAAGGCAGCGTGTCTATGGAAACGGAGACGGTGTTGTAGGCAGCATCCCTCAATGGTGTTGTAGGCCGTGTCTATGGAAACGGAGATGGTGTTGTAGGCAGCCTATGGAAACGGAGACGGTGTTTAGGCAGCGTGTCTACGGAGACGGTGTTGTAGGCACTGGAAACGGAGACGGTGTTGTAGGCAGCGTGTCTATGGAAACGGAGACGGTGTTGTAGGCAGCGTGTCTATGCGGTGTTGTAGGCACCACGTGTCTATGGAAACGGAGACGGTGTTTAGGCAATGTCTATGGTTTGGAGTCACTCACCTGGCGGTGTTGTCCCACGGTGTTGTAGGCAGCGTGATGGAAACGGAGACGGTGTTGTAGGCAGCGTTTTGTAGGCAGCCTATTCATGGTTGAGACGGTGTTGTAGGCAGCGTGTCTATGGAAACGGAGACGGTGGTTTTCTATGGAAACGGAGACGGTGTTCAGTAACCAGCGTGTCTATGGAAACGGAAAGAGGCTGGAAACGGAGACGGTGTTGTGGGCAGCGTGTCTATGGAAACGGAACGGTGTTGTAGGCAGTCTATGGAAACGGAGACGGTGTTGTAGGCAGCGTGTCTATGGAAACGGAGACGGTGTTGTACAGCGTGTCTATGGATGAGCGTGTTTGGCAGCGTGGTCTCATGGAAATGGAGACGGTGTTGTCGTGTCTATGGAAACGGAGACGGTGTTGTAGGCAGCGTGTCTATGGAAACGGAGACGGTGTTGTAGGCAGCGTGTCTATGGAAACGGAGACGGTGTTGTGGGCAGCGTGTCTATGGAAACGGAGACGGTGTTGTGGGCAGCGTGTCTATGGAAACGGAGACGGTGTTGTAGGCAGCGTGTCTATGGAAACGGAGACGGTGTTGTAGGCAGCGTGTCTATGGAAACGGAGACGGTGTTGTGGGCAGCGTGTCTATGGAAACGGAGACGGTGTTGTGGGCAGCGTGTCTATGGAAACGGAGACGGTGTTGTAGGCAGCGTGTCTATGGAAACGGAGACGGTGTTGTAGGCAGCGTGTCTATGGAAACGGAGACGGTGTTGTAGGCAGCGTGTCTATGGAAACGGAGACGGTGTTGTAGGCAGCGTGTCTATGGAAACGGAGACGGTGTTGTAGGCAGCGTGTCTATGGAAACGGAGACGGTGTTGTAGGCAGCGTGTCTATGGAAACGGAGACGGTGTTGTAGGCAGCGTGTCTATGGAAACGGAGACGGTGTTGTAGGCAGCGTGTCTATGGAAACGGAGACGGTGTTGTAGGCAGCGTGTCTATGGAAACGGAGACGGTGTGTGGGCAGCGTGTCTATGGAAACGGAGACGGTGTTGTAGGCAGCGTGTCTATGGAAACGGAGACGGTGTTGTGGGCAGCGTGTCTATGGAAACGGAGACGGTGTTGTAGGCAGCGTGTCTATGGAAACGGAGACGGTGTTGTAGGCAGCGTGTCTATGGTAGGCAGCGTGTCTATGGAAAAACGGTGTTGTGGGCAGCGTGTCTATGGAAACGGAGACGGTGTTGTAGGCAGCGTGTCTATGGAAAGCGTGTCGGAGACGGTGTTGTGGGCAGCGTGTCTATGGAAACGGAGACGGTGTTGTAGGCAGCGTGTCTATGGAAACGGAGACGGTGTTGTGGGCAGCGTGTCTATGGAAACGGAGACGGTGTTGTGGGCAGCGTGTCTATGGAAACGGAGACGGTGTTGTGGGCAGCGTGTCTATGGAAACGGAGACGGTGTTGTGGGCAGCGTGTCTATGGAAACGGAGACGGTGTTGTGGGCAGCGTGTCTATGGAAACGGAGACGGTGTTGTGGGCAGCGTGTCTATGGAAACGGAGACGGTGTTGTAGGCAGCGTGTCTATGGAAACGGAGACGGTGTTGTAGGCAGCGTGTCTATGGAAACGGAGACGGTGTTGTAGGCAGCGTGTCTATGGAAACGGAGACGGTGTTGTAGGCAGCGTGTCTATGGAAACGGAGACGGTGTTGTGGGCAGCGTGTCTATGGAAACGGAGACGGTGTTGTGGGCAGCGTGTCTATGGAAACGGAGACGGTGTTGTAGGCAGCGTGTCTATGGAAACGGAGACGGTGTTGTGGGCAGCGTGTCTATGGAAACGGAGACGGTGTTGTAGGCAGCGTGTCTATGGAAACGGAGACGGTGTTGTGGGCAGCGTGTCTATGGAAACGGAGACGGTGTTGTAGGCAGCGTGTCTATGGAAACGGAGACGGTGTTGTAGGCAGCGTGTCTTGGAAACGGAGACGGTGTTGTGGGCAGCGTGTCTATGGAAACGGAGACGGTGTTGTAGGCAGCGTGTCTATGGAAACGGAGACGGTGTTGTAGGCAGCGTGTCTATGGAAACGGAGACGGTGTTGTAGGCAGCGTGTCTATGGAGAAGCGTGTCTATGGAAACGGAGACGGTGTTGTAGGCAGCGTGTCTATGGAAACGGAGACGGTGTTGTAGGCAGCGTGTCTATGGAAACGGAGACGGTGTTGTGGGCAGCGTGTCTATGGAAACGGAGACGGTGTTGTAGGCAGCGTGTCTATGGAAACGGAGACGGTGTTGTAGGCAGCGTGTCTATGGAAACGGAGACGGTGTTGTAGGCAGCGTGTCTATGGAAACGGAGACGGTGTTGTAGGCAGCGTGTCTATGGAAACGGAGACGGTGTTGTGGGCAGCGTGTCTATGGAAACGGAGACGGTGTTGTAGGCAGCGTGTCTATGGAAACGGAGACGGTGTTGTGGGCAGCGTGTCTATGGAAACGGAGACGGTGTTGTAGGCAGCGTGTCTATGGAAACGGAGACGGTGTTGTGGGCAGCGTGTCTATGGAAACGGAGACGGTGTTGTAGGCAGCGTGTCTATGGAAACGGAGACGGTGTTGTGGGCAGCGTGTCTATGGAAAGCGGAGACGGTGTTGTAGGCAGCGTGTCTATGGAAACGGAGACGGTGTTGTAGGCAGCGTGTCTATGGAAACGGAGACGGTGTTGTGGGCAGCGTGTCTATGGAAAAACGGAGACGGTGTTGTAGGCAGCGTGTCTATGGAAACGGAGACGGTGTTGTAGGCAGCGTGTCTATGGGCGGTGTTGTAGGCAGCGTGTCTATGGAAACGGAGACGGTGTTGTAGGCAGCGTGTCTATGGAAACGGAGACGGTGTTGTGGGCAGCGTGTCTATGGAAACGGAGACGGTGTTGTAGGCAGCGTGTCTATGGAAACGGAGACGGTGTTGTAGGCAGCGTGTCTATCTACGGTGTTGTAGGCAGCGTGTCTATGGAAACGGAGACGGTGTTGTAGGCAGCGTGTCTATGGAAACGGAGACGGTGTTGTAGGCAGCGTGTCTAGGCAGCGTGTGGAAACGGAGACGGTGTTGTGGGCAGCGTGTCTATGGAAACGGAGACGGTGTTGTGGGCAGCGTGTCTATGGAAACGGAAAAGGCAGCGTGACGGTGTTGTAGGCAGCGTGTCTATGGAAACGGAGACGGTGTTGTAGGCAGCGTGTCTATGGAAACGGAGACGGTGTTGTAGGCAGCGTGTCTATGGAAACGGAGACGGTGTTGTAGGCAGCGTGTCTATGTGTTGTGGGCAGCGTGTCTATGGAAACGGAGACGGTGTTGTGGGCAGCGTGTCTATGGAAAGCGTGATGGACGGTGTTGTAGGCAGCGTGTCTATGGAAACGGAGACGGTGTGTGTAGGCAGCGTGTCTATGGAAACGGAGACGGTGTTGTAGGCAGCGTGTCTATGGAAGGCAGCGTGTCTATGGAAACGGAGACGGTGTTGTGGGCAGCGTGTCTATGGAAACGGAGACGGTGTTGTAGGCAGCGTGTCTATGGAAACGGAGACGGTGTTGTAGGCAGCGTGTCTATGGAAACGGAGACGGTGTTGTAGGCAGCGTGTCTATGGAAACGGAGACGGTGTTGTAGGCAGCGTGTCTATGGAAACGGAGACGGTGTTGAGGCAGCGTGTCTATGGAAACGGAGACGGTGTTGTAGGCAGCGTGTCTATGGAAACGGGATGGACGGTGTTGTAGGCAGCGTGTCTATGGAAACGGAGACGGTGTTGTAGGCGGTGTTGTGACGGTGTTGTAGGCAGCGTGTCTATGGAAACGGAGACGGTGTTGTGGGCAGCGTGTCTTGTGGGCAGCGTGTCTATGGAAACGGAGACGGTGTTGTAGGCAGCGTGTCTATGGAAACGGAGCGGTGTTGTAGGCAGCGTGTCTATGGAAACGGAGACGGTGTTGTAGGCAGCGTGCCTATGGAAACGGAGACGGTGTTGTGGGCAGCGTGTCTATGGAAACGGAGACGGTGTTGTAGGCAGCGTGTCTATGGAAACGGAGACGGTGTTGTAGGCAGCGTGTCTATGGAAAAGACGGTGTTGTGGGCAGCGTGTCTATGGAAACGGAGACGGTGTTGTAGGCAGCGTGTCTATGGAAACGGAGACGGTGTTGTGGGCAGCGTGTCTATGGAAACGGAGACGGTGTTGTAGGCAGCGTGTCTATGGAAACGGAGACGGTGTTGTAGGCAGCGTGTCTATGGAAACGGAGACGGTGTTGTGGGCAGCGTGTGTTGTAGGCAGCGTGTCTATGGAAACGGAGACGGTGTTGTAGGCAGCGTGTCTATGGAAACGGAGACGGTGTTGTAGGCAGCGTGTCTATGGAAACGGAGACGGTGTTGTAGCGTGTCTATGGCAGCGTAGGCAGCGTCTATGGAAACGGAGACGGTGTTGTAGGCAGCGTGTCTATGGAAACGGAGACGGTGTTGTAGGCAGCGTGTCTATGGAAACGGAGACGGTGTTGTGGGCAGCGTGTCTATGGAAACAGAGACGGTGTTGTAGGCAGCGTGTCTATGGAAACGGAGACGGTGTTGTAGGCAGCGTGTCTATGGAAACGGAGACGGTGTTGTAGGCAGCGTGTCTATGGAAACGGAGACGGTGTTGTAGGCAGCGTGTCTATGGAAACGGAGACGGTGTTGTAGGCAGCGTGTCTATGGAAACGGAGACGGTGTTGTAGGCAGCGTGTCTATGGAAACGGAGACGGTGTTGTAGGCAGCGTGTCTATGGAAACGGAGACGGTGTTGTAGGCAGCGTGTCTATGGAAACGGAGACGGTGTTGTAGGCAGCGTGTCTATGGAAACGGAGACGGTGTTGTGGGCAGCGTGTCTATGGAAACGGAGACGGTGTTGTAGGCAGCGTGTCTATGGAAAGGCAGCGTGTCTATGGAAACGGAGACGGTGTTGTAGGCAGCGTGTCTATGGAAACGGAGACGGTGTTGTAGGCAGCGTGTCTATGGAAACGGAGACGGTGTTGTAGGCAGCGTGATGGAAACGGAGACGGTGTTGTAGGCAGCGTGTCTATGGAAACCGGTGTTGTAGGCAGCGTGTCTATGGAAACGGAACGGTGTTGTGGGCAATGGAAACGGAGACGGTGTTGTAGGCATGGAGCGGAGACGGTGTTGTAGGCAGCGCGTCTATGGAAACGGAGACGGTGTTGTAGGCAGCGTGTCTATGGAAACGGAGACGGTGTTGTAGGCAGCGTGTCTATGGAAACGGAGACGTTGGGAGAATACTTTTTCACGGGACTATATCCATTTCTATAGCAATGCAATGTGGTATAGCCTAGTTCTCAAGCTAATTACTTCATAGGGTGAAGGAGAGATGAGACTCAGGAGAACCTCTTGATTTTAACCAAACAACTACATGCATCTAATGAAGTGACCTCACCCCCCCCGGTGTTGAAACAAGGGGTTCTCCTGAGTCTCGTCTCTCCTTCACCCTCTCCACCCATCAGCCCCATCTCTCCTTCACCCATCAGCCCCATCTCTCCTTCACCCTCTCCACCCATCAGCCCCATCTCTCCTTCACCCTCTCCACCCATCAGCCCCATCTCTCCTTCACCCTCTCCACCCATCAGCCCCATCTCTCCTTCACCCTCTCCACCCATCAGCCCCATCTCTCCTTCACCCTCTCCACCCATCAGCTCCATCTCTCCTTCACCCCTCTCCACCCATCAGCCCCATCTCTCCTTCACCCTCTCCACCCATCAGCCCCATCTCTCCTTCACCCTCTCCACCCATCAGCCCCATCTCTCCTTCACCCTCTCCACCCATCAGCCCCATCTCTCCTTCACCCTCTCCACCCATCAGCCCCATCTCTCCTTCACCCTCTCCACCCATCAGCTCCATCTCTCCTTCACCCTCTCCACCCATCAGCTCCATCTCTCCTTCACCCTCTCCACCCATCAGCCCCATCTCTCCTTCACCCTCTCCACCCATCAGCCCCATCTCTCCTTCACCCTCTCCACCCATCAGCTCCATCTCTCCTTCACCCTCTCCACCCATCAGCCCCATCTCTCCTTCACCCTCTCCACCCATCAGCCCCATCTCTCCTTCACCCTCTCCACCCATCAGCCCCATCTCTCCTTCACCCTCTCCACCCATCAGCCCCATCTCTCCTTCACCCTCTCCACCCATCAGCCCCATCTCTCCTTCACCCTCTCCACCCATCAGCCCCATCTCTCCTTCACCCATCAGCCCCATCTCTCCTTCATCCTCTCCACCCATCAGCCCCATCTCTCCTTCACCCATCAGCCCCATCTCTCCTTCACCCATCAGCCCCATCTCTCCTTCACCCTCTCCACCCATCAGCTCCATCTCTCACCTGTGCTCTCAGACCCATGATGAGTTGGACTTTCTCTCTGTAACTCATCAGATCTGGGACTACGTCCAACACAGTGACGACAAACTCCTCCACCAAGCCGTAGTCCATGACGTCTCTCCGCTGAACAACCTGCCATAGAGCTGCAGACACCAGCCGCAGCGGAGGAACCAAAAGACGCAGAGACGCTGGGGGAAGAAATGGACCTACGGGCACAGATTCAGAAAAGGAGACATTGTTTGTGGGCCAATCCCTGGGGAAGTCAACCTGAGCGTACAGAAAGTTAGGCATTTCCAAATGATACCGTGTTGCTAATTATCCCTGAGGTCTATATGTTGGAGTGCAGACTTATGTAGGAGTCTGCATGAATGTTGGCAAGTCTCAAATTATGCATTTCAGTCAATCATATTGCATGGCCTTTGGAAAGGGCTCACAGACCTTGTTGTTTCTCTGCCTCACAAGTGTTTGTTATGAAGCCGACACGGGCTCTGACGCTCATCGGATGTGGTGGCAAACTATTATGGACGACAAATGGAAACCCAGACGTGAGCTGCCCAGTGCCTACCAGACGGGCAAAATGCCTTTTACGTTCGCTTCGAGGCAAGCAACACTGAAGCATGCATGAGAGCACCAGCTGTTCCGGACGACTGTGTGTAAGACCTTTAAGCAGGTCAACATTCACAAGGACGCAGGGCCAGACATTACCAGGACGTTTACTCAGAGCATGCGCGGACCAACTGGCAAGTGTCTTAATTGACATTTTCAGCCTCTCCCTGACCGAGTCTGTAATACCTACATGTTTCAAGCAGACCACCATAGTCCTTGTGCCCCCCAAAAAAGCTAAGGTAACCTGCCTGAATTTCAATATCCACCCTCCTCAAAGACAATCTGTTCCTGTTTTCGTTGCGTATTTCTGAGACGTCACCTTTAAATCGCCATAGAAACGGACGCTCAACTAGATTGACCCACGATTATAGGCTATTATTTTTTTTGTGGTTATAGGCAATTAAGAGAAGGATCTGGAGATGGCTCCCGAGTGGTGCAGCTGTCTAAGGCACTGCATCTCAGAACTTGAGGTGTCACTTACAGACCCTGGTTCGATTCCAGGCTGTATCACAACCAGACGTAATTGGGAGTTCCATAGGGTGGCGCACTATTGGCCCAGCTTCTTCCGGGTTAGGCTGTCATTGTAAATAGGAATTCTGTTCTGGTACCGACTTGCCTAGTTAAATAAAATGTTCAAAATTGTATGGGGGTATTTTACATGTTGTGTTGTAGGGATGTTATATGACGTACTGTTTTATCTTTAGTTTGTTCAGTACAAATACAGTTCACTGTTTTATATGTAATCTGGGTGCTTTGGTGTGTCTGGACCCCAAGAAGAGGAGCTGCTGCCTTGGCAGGAACTAATGGGGATCCCTAATAAATACAAATGCTGCTCTTGACATAACGTGAAGCTTCCACGGAAAATGACAAGATAAAACATTTCCGTCCGAATTCGTAATAGGCTAGTTTATATAGCTCGCTAGCCTAGCTATCACTTGATCGCAACTTAAATAACTCACTTCAGCTAGCTAGCTAGTTAGTTAGCTTTGAGACAGAGGCCAAAGAGAGAACAATTTTAGGAACATTTCTCTGCAGATGCTACCAGACTGCAACGATAGCTAACTACTGTCTAGCTACTAGTTACCTTTTTCCTTGAGATGTTGCATTTCGAGCTTTGTTAGCTAGCTACGTGTTCTTGCTAGTAGCACTAACAGGTCAAATCCGGGTCACGGAATTTGGGGGAATTTCAAAATAAAAGTCCCCCCCATGCAATAGTAGAAAAGTGTCAAACGATTCATTTACAGTCACATCCATAATTATTGGCACCATTGATAAAGGATATTGAAAATTCAATTATTTTATACCAATACAATTTCTCAGAGAAAAGAGGTTTTGTTTAAAGGTCCAATGCATCTCAATATCAAATCATTTCTGGGTAACAATTAATACAGGGTGCAACTTTAGTTTTAGAAGGGGGGCATAACCTGGCGGGGGTTCTGGGGTTCCTGCTCCAGATTTTTTGGGGGGCATCTAAAGCTCATTTCCTGCCTTTCTACACAATCCAATATGACCCATGGCCTTTATAGTCGTCTCTATTTAGAACAACAAACAGGAAGCAAAAATGCCATTCAAAAATCTATATTGTGTTACAGTGCCTTAGACCTCTGCGCCACTCGGGAGCAGCACATCCTCCATATAATTAATCCCATAGGCCTAATGGTACTGTAGAGCTCTTTTTACTTGCACACAAGATAGCAGGGTCACCCCACTCTGCCCCTAGGGGTCCACCACCCTGCCCCTAGGGGTCCACCACCTGCCCCTAGGAGTCCACCACCCTGCCCCTAGGGGTCCACCACCCTGCCCCTAGGGTCCACCACCCTGCCCCTAGGAGTCCACCACCCTGCCCCTAGGAGTCCACCACCCTGCCCCTAGGAGTCCACCACCCTGCCCCTAGGAGTCCACCACCCTGCCCCTAGGAGTCCACCACCCTGCCCCTAGGGGTCCACCACCCTGCCCCTAGGAGTCCACCACCCTGCCCCTAGGGGTTTACCACCCTGCCCCTAGGGGTCCACCACCCTGCCCCTAGGGGTTTACCACCCTGCCCCTAGGGGTTTACCACCCTGCCCCTAGGGGTCCACCACCCTGCCCATAGGAGTCCACCACCCTGCCCCTAGGGGTTTACCACCCTGCCCCTAGGGGTCCACCACCCTGCCCCTAGGGGTCCACCACCCTGCCCCTAGGAGTCCACCACCCTGCCCCTAGGAGTCCACCACCCTGCCCCTAGGAGTCCACCACCCTGCAGCGCACCAACCTACACACCCCGCTGAGCTTAAGGATCTTAATGAAACATTCATTATTGGTTTCGGGTGTGTTAAGCCAAGGCCAGAGTGACAACACACAGACCCCCAGAACCAGGACTGAGCAGACCAGTAGCTAGGGATTGCCTAAATAGACTAGGTATCTCCCCTGACCTGGGCATGTTTTCTACACATACTCCTCTCGTCATACTGTATTCCATATAAGGCATCCAGACCTTCTAAAAGTTGCCCAGAACACCCTTAAGTTTGTAATAAATCAAATCTAGTGGTACATAACTTGACATTTCTGCCATCCATTGTGACATTGTCGGAGGATAACCAACCTTCCCATTAATGACAATGCATTTTCCTAGTCGCTATAAAAATGCCTGGTTACACAGTTTCTTCTGATAACAGTCTCCAGTATCAACATTTCCCGAGCAAACAAAAACAGGGAGATAAAATAAGGAAGATGGGATCCTCTGTAGGGCATGCTGAGATAAAATAACAGGAAGATGGGATCCTCTGTAGGGAATGCTGAGATAAAATAACAGGAAGATGGGATCATCTGTAGGGAATGCTGAGATAAAAGAACAGGTAGATGGGATCCTCTGTAGGGAATGCTGAGATAAAAGAACAGGTAGATGGGATCCTCTGTAGGGAATGCTGAGATAAAATAACAGGAAGATGGGATCCTCTGTAGGGCATGCTGAGATAAAATAACAGGAAGATGGGATCCTCTGTAGGGCATGCTGAGATAAAAGAACAGGAAGAATGGGATCCTCTGTAGGGCATGCTGAGATAAAAGAACAAGTAGATGGGATCCTCTGTAGGGCATGCTGAGATAAAAGAACAGGTAGATGGGATCCTCTGTAGGGCATGCTGAGAAAAAAGAACAGGAAGATGGGATACTCTGTAGGGCATGCTGAGATAAAATAACAGGAAGATGGGATCCTCTGTAGGGCATGCTGAGATAAAAGAACAGGTAGATGGGATCCTCTGTAGGGCATGCTGAGATAAAAGAACAGGTAGATGGGATCCTCTGTAGGGCATGCTGAGATAAAAGAACAGGTAGATGGGATCCTCTGTAGGGCATGCTGAGATAAAATAACAGGAAGATGGGATCATCTGTAGGGCATGCTGAGATAAAAGAACATCCTCTTTTCCAGAATTCAGCCAGCCTTCACCAGACCATAACATGTGTAAATACTGTATGTAGGAAGGCCAAAAAGATCATCAAGCACATCAAACACCCACTGCCTGTTCACCCCGCTACCATCCAGAAGGAGAGGTCAGTACAGCTGCATCAAAGATAGGGCCCGAGAGACTGAAAAACAGCTTCTATCTCAAGGCCATCAGACTGCTAAACAGCCATCACTAACTCAGAGAGGCTGCTGCCTACATGGAGACCCAATCACTGGCCACTTTAATAAATGGATCACAAGTCACTTTATACAATGCCATTATAAATAATGTCACTTTAATAATGTTTACGTATCTCACATTACTCACATCACATGTGTATACTGTATTTTATACCATCTACTGCACCTTGCCTATGCAGCTCGGCCATCGCTCATCCATATACTTATGTAACCGATGTGAAATGGCTAGCTCGTTAGCGGTGGTGCGCGCTAATAGCATTTCAATCGGTGACGTCACTTGCTCTGAGACCTTGAAGTGGTGGTTCAATTTTTTTATATGCGCATAAGGAATATGTTTTGTCCAATTCCAATATGATTTCATAGGAAGTCAAAAGTCAAAAGTCAAAAATGTCAAAATTTTGTAAAAACTTCACACACCCATAAAAAAGTGCTTTCTGGACCGTTTTTCGAAATTCTTTCGATTTTTTGTCAATTACACATGTGTAAGAACTGTATGAATATACTTTTGTCCAATTTTATTATCATATTTTTTTTTTTTTTTTTTTTTTACATGCGCATAAGGAATATGTTTTGTCCAATTCCAATATGATTTCATAGGAAGTCAAAAGTCAAAAGTCAAAAATGTCAAAATTTTGTAAAAACTTCACACACCCTTAAAAAGTGCTTTCTGGACCGTTTTGAAATTCTTTCAATTTTTTTGTCAATTACACATGTGTAAGAACTGTATGAATATACTTTTGTCCAATTTTATTATCATATTTTTTTATATATTTTTTTTTAAATTGTGCATAAGGATTTTTTTGTGGGCCAAATGACGTAAGAAATTTGACATGCTCAAAAATCCTGCAGAAATGCAAAATTGACTGGCCTGATGAACTCGGGATGGCCGGGCAGTGATAGTTGTTCCTTTCCATCACTCGTTGTGTTGACTTCATCATGTCCATTTTGTGATGTTTTTTCACTATATAATCATATTGCAAGTGCACGTGCATTTGCAATATGTTTCAATGTGCATTTACCATATGAAATTTGACCTTGCTCAAAAATGCAAAATTGACTGGTCTGATGAACACAGGATGGCCGAGCAGTGATAGTTGTACATTTCCATCACTCGTTGTGTTGATTTCATCATCTCCGTTAGGTGATGTTTTTACACTATAGAATCATATTGCAAATGCACGTGCATTGTTGTGCAACTGGTAACCCAAAAATAAAAATATGGTTGTAAATGCATTTACCGGTCATTCTGATATTAATGCTCGCTATGGGAACACAGGATGGCCGGGCAGTGATAGTTGTACATTTCCATCACTCGTTGTGTTGATTTCATCATGTCCATTAGGTGATGTTTTTACACTATAGAATCATATTGCAAGTGCGCGCGCATTTGCAATATGTTTCAATGTGCATTTACCATATGAAATTTGACATGCTCAAAAAATGCAAAATTGACTGGTCTGATGGACACAGGATGGCCGAGCAGTGATAGTTGTACATTTCCATCACTCGTTGTGTTGATTTCATCATGTCCATTAGGTGATGTTTTACACTATAGAATCATATTGCAAGTGCGCATTTGCAATATGTTTCAATGTGCATTTACCATATGAAATTTGAAATGCTCAAAAATGCAAAATTGACTGGTCTGATGGACACAGGATGGCCGAGCAGTGATAGTTGTACATTTCCATCACTCGTTGTGTTGATTTCATCATGTCCATTAGGTGATGTTTTTCACTATAGAATCATATTGCAAGTGCGCGCGCATTTGCAATATGTTTCAATGTGCATTTACCATATGAAATTTGACATGCTCAAAAATGCAAAATTGACTGGTCTGATGAACACAGGATGGCTGAGCAGTGATAGTTGTACATTTCCATCACCTGTTGTGTTGATTTCATCATGTCCATTTGTTTATGTTTTCTCACTTTTGCAAAGTCACTGTGCATTTGCAATATGGTTCAATGGGCAGGTACCATCACGAATTTGTCATGCTATAAAAATCCTGCAGGAATGTGAAATTGACTGGTCTGATGAACACAGGATGGCCGAGCAGTGATAGTTGTACATTTCCATCACTTGTTGTGTTGATTTCATCATGTCCATTAGGTGATGTTTTTTCACTATAGAATCATATTGCAAATGCACGTGCATTGTTGTGCAACTGGTAACCCAAAAATTAAAATATGGTTGTAAATGCATTTACCGGTCATTCTGATATTAATGCTCGCTATGGGAACACAGGATGGCCGGGCAGTGATAGTTGTACATTTCCATCACTCGTTGTGTTGATTTCATCATGTCCATTAGGTGATGTTTTACACTATAGAATCATATTGCAAGTGCGCGCATTTGCAATATGTTTCAATGTGCATTTACCATATGAAATTTGACATGCTCAAAAATGCAAAATTGACTGGTCTGATGGACACAGGATGGCCGAGCAGTGATAGTTGTACATTTCCATCACTCGTTGTGTTGATTTCATCATGTCCATTAGGTGATGTTTTTCACTATAGAATCATATTGCAAGTGCGCGCGCATTTGCAATATGTTTCAATGTGCATTTACCATATGAAATTTGACATGCTCAAAAATGCAAAATTGACTGGTCTGATGAACACAGGATGGCTGAGCAGTGATAGTTGTACATTTCCATCACCTGTTGTGTTGATTTCATCATGTCCATTTGTTTATGTTTTCTCACTTTTGCAAAGTCACTGTGCATTTGCAATATGGTTCAATGGGCAGGTACCATCACGAATTTGTCATGCTATAAAAATCCTGCAGGAATGTGAAATTGACTGGTCTGATGAACACAGGATGGCCGAGCAGTGATAGTTGTACATTTCCATCACTTGTTGTGTTGATTTCATCATGTCCATTAGGTGATGTTTTTTCACTATAGAATCATATTGCAAATGCACGTGCATTGTTGTGCAACTGGTAACCCAAAAATTAAAATATGGTTGTAAATGCAACCGGTCATTCTGATATTAATGCTCGCTATGGGAACACAGGATGGCCGGGCAGTGATAGTTGTACATTTCCATCACTCGTTGTGTTGATTTCATCATGTCCATTAGGTGATGTTTTTACACTATAGAATCATATTGCAAGTGCGCGCGCATTTGCAATATGTTTCAATGTGCATTTACCATATGAAATTTGACATGCTCAAAATGCAAAATTGACTGGTCTGATGGACACAGGATGGCCGAGCAGTGATAGTTGTACATTTCCATCACTCGTTGTGTTGATTTCATCATGTCCATTAGGTGATGTTTTTTCACTATAGAATCATATTGCAAGTGCGCGCGCATTTGCAATATGTTTCAATGTGCATTTACCATATGAAATTTGACATGCTCAAAAATGCAAAATTGACTGGTCTGATGGACACAGGATGGCTGAGCAGTGATAGTTGTACATTTCCATCACCTGTTGTGTTGATTTCATCATGTCCATTAGGTGATGTTTTTCACAAGAATCATATTGCAAAGTCACGCGCGCATTTGCAATATGTTTCAATGTGCATTTACCATATGAAATTTGACATGCTCAAAAATGCAAAATTGACTGGTCTGATGGACACAGGATGGCCGAGCAGTGATAGTTGTACATTTCCATCACTCGTTGTGTTGATTTCATCATGTCCATTAGGTGATGTTTTTTCACTATAGAATCATATTGCAAATGCACGTGCATTGTTGTGCAACTGGTGCATTAAAAATGAAAATAAACATTTTGTAAATGCATTTACCGGTCATTCTGATATTGATGCTCGCTATGGAACACATCAGTGATAGTCCATTCATCAGGTGATGATTTCATCATGTCCATTAGGTGATGTTTTTACACTATAGAATCATATTGCAAGTGCGCGCGCATTTGCAATATGTTTCAATGTGCATTTACCATATGAAATTTGACATGCTCAAAAATGCAAAATTGACTGGTCTGATGGACACAGGATGGCCGAGCAGTGATAGTTGTACATTTCCATCACTCGTTGTGTTGATTTCATCATGTCCATTAGGTGATGTTTTTCACTTAGAATCATATTTGCATTTCATGTTTCAATGTGCATTTACCATTTGACATGCTCAAAAATGCAAAATTGACTGGTCTTCAGGATGGCTGAGCAGTGATAGTTGTACATTTCCATCACTCGTTGTGTTGATTTCATCATGTCCATTTGTTTATGTTTTCTCACTTTTGCAAAGTCACTGTGCATTTGCAATATGGTTCAATGGGCAGGTACCATCACGAATTTGTCATGCTATAAAATCCTGCAGGAATGTGAAATTGACTGGCCCGATGAACTCGGGATAGCTGGGCAGTGATTCTGGTTCATCTCCATGGCTCGTTAGGGTTGATTTCAGAATGTCACTTTTGGTGATGGTCCCTCTCCGTTTAAACATATTGCTAATGTACAAAAGTCAACTAGCAAGTCAGTGTCCATCAGTCAATTAGATGTCATTTTGACACCAAACTGATACCAATTGACACCAAACCCACTTTTTCCAACTCATTTAGAAGCCAACTATCATATATGTCAGAGCAGGCCCATAATTCACAGCGCCTTTAGTTTAAAACATAATAAAAACGTAAAACACATAGTTACGTTCTAGCTGCGGGTCCAGGTCAGACATTATGTGAAGGCCTATGTGAGGCGACCCCGAATCCCGAGTTTCGGCTCGATAGGTCCTTCGGTGCCCGAGTAAAACCCTAATTGGTGCTGAAAATCCACTTTTTCCATGCCTTGCTATGGGGTCCTTGAATGAGCTATCGGACCGAAACGTTGGGGTCCGTCTCTATGGGCCGAGCCGGTTCCAATGCACCTAGTCTTGTGTCTCTGAGACTTTTCTAAATGTCGCCATTTTCGTAATGGTCAAAATGAATTGAAATCATTGCAAATGTACGAGGCTATTTCTCGGTCCGAGAACCTTCTAGAGCCACCTAACTCACCACGCACTATCGACCCGAGGTCTAGAACAGGTTTCTAAAGTTTCGGAACTCTAGGTCTGACGGTTCTTTTTTAGCTCGAACAAAGCTAACTATTGGAGGCACTGTCTGTCTCTACAACCCCCAATACGTCCCTCCTTCCAAGTTGTGTGTCTGTGTGATTTAGTTTTCCTTTGAAATTTTATGGGAAAAATGACTGATTTACAGTTCATGGGGGTTGCCTAATCACACATATGAAGTTTTGGACAGATCTGACTTTTTAACCCCTCGAAACAGCCCCTGAGACACCAATTAAGGCACTTCCGGTTGGCACAGGAAGCTATAAGTCAACACATATCCTCACTGGGCTATGCTTTTACAGAATCCTGTGTTTTAAGTCCTTACGTTAAGAATTGACTGATTTACACAGGGTTGAATGCACTATGTCTATCAAACTGCAGGCAGGTAATGGAAAAACACTTTTAGGGTGATTTTAACCACTTCCGGTTGGTCCAGGAAGCTTAGAATCAACACAGGTAGACCTCATACTGGCCTGATGGACTGTCATCAAAGACAGGTTCATACGGCATTCATAACCCATATAGACTTCAGGTTGAATTTAGGGGTTCAGGCAATGTATTCCTATGGGGAGAGAAGTCAATGCAAACTCTTTGAAGTAAACACCTTCTTTTAACTATTAAGGGTTAATGCCACACGGTCAAGGTTAGGCTTGCACGGATCGGAAGGACCTTAGGAACGTACCTGAGGTCGAATTGTGCTTCTCACCCTAACGGTTCTCTCACTGTCACCCAAAAGCAAATGACGTTGTGGGGCAGGCTTCATTTTGGGCCTACTTTTCTAATGGTCGCTGCGCTCAGACCGAGCGAGCTACGGTCAAGCGGGATATCTCGTTGAACTCGGCACGGCCTAGACATTATGTTTATGCCATTGCCTGCTCTCTGTGTCTTTAAGAACCACACTTTTTCACTCCATCCTTGCTGTGTGTGCGTGTGAGAGCTTTTCTTTGACATCTGTTGGGAGAAATGACTGATTTACAGTTCATGAGGGTTACCTAGTCACACATATGAAGTTTTGAAAAGATCTGACCTTTTTAACCCTTGGAAACTGCCACTGTGACATCATTAAAGGCACTTCCGGTTGGCACAGGAAGCTATAAGTAAACCCATGTCTTGATTGACATAGAAACTTACAGAATCCTGAGTTTTAAGTCCTTACGTTAAGAATTGACTGATTTACACAGGGTTGAATGCACTATGTCTATCAAACTGCAGGCAGGTAATGGAAAAACACTTTTAGGGTGATTTTAACCACTTCCGGTTGGTCCAGGAAGCCTAGAATCAACACAGGTAGACCTCATACTGGCCTGATGGACTGTTACCAAAGACAGGTTCATACGGCATTCATAACCCATATAGACTTCAGGTTGAATTTAGGGGTAAAGGCAATGTATTCCTATGGGGAGAGAAATCAATGCAAACTATTTGAAGTAAACACCTTCTTTTAACTATTAAGGGTTAATGCCACACGGTCAACGTTAGGCTTGCACGGATCGGAAGGACCTTAGGAACGTACCTGAGGTCGAATTGTGCTTCTCACCCTAACGGTTCTCTCACTGTCACCCAAAAGCAAATGACGTTGTGGGGCAGGCTTCATTTTGGGCCTACTTTTCTAATGGTCGCTGCGCTCAGACCGAGCGAGCTACGGTCAAGCGGGATATCTCGTTGAACTCGGCACGGCCTAGACATTATGTTTATGCCATTGCCTGCTCTCTGTGTCTTTAAGAACCACACTTTTCACTCCATCCTTGCTGTGTGTGCGTGTGAGAGCTTTTCTTTGACATCTGCTGGGAGAAATGACTGATTTACAGTTCATGAGGGTTACCTAGTCACACATATGAAGTTTTGAAAAGATCTGACCTTTTTAACCCTTGGAAACTGCCACTGTGACATCATTAAAGGCACTTCCGGTTGGCACAGGAAGCTATAAGTAAACCCATGTCTTGATTGACATAGAAACTTACAGAATCCTGAGTTTTAAGTCCTTACGTTAAGAATTGACTGATTTACACAGGGTTGAATGCACTATGTCTATCAAACTGCAGGCAGGTAATGGAAAAACAATTTTAGGGTGATTTTAACCACTTCCGGTTGGTCCAGGAAGCCTAGAATCAACACAGGTAGACCTCATACTGGCCTGATGGACTGTTACCAAAGACAGGTTCATACGGCATTCATAACCCATATAGACTTCAGGTTGAATTTAGGGGTGCAGGCAATGTATTCCTATGGGGAGAGAAATCAATGCAAACTATTTGAAGTAAACACCTTCTTTTAACTATTAAGGGTTAATGCCACACGGTCAAGGTTAGGCTTGCACGGATCGGAAGGACCTTAGGAACGTACCTGAGGTCGAATTGTGCTTCTCACCCTAACGGTTCTCTCACTGTCACCCAAAAGCAAATGACATTGAGGGCCAGGCTTCCTTTGCGCCTTCTTTTTTTCAAGGTCGCTGCACTCAGAGCGAGCTACGGTCAAGCGGGGCGTCTCGTTGAACTCTGCACAGCCTGGAGACTATGGTGATGCCATTTTTTGTGTTGATTTCAGAATGCCATTTTGGTGATGGTCCCTCTCCGTTTAAACATATTGCTAATGTACAAAAGTCAACTAGCAAGTCAGTGTCCACCAGTCAATTAGATGTCATTCTGACACCAAACTGATACCAATTGACACCAAACCCACTTTTTCCAACTCATTTAGAAGCCAACTATCACATATGTCAGAGCAGGCCCATAATTCACAGCGCCATTAGTTTAAAACATAATAAAAACGTAAAACACATAGTTACGTTCTAGCTGCGGGTCCAGGTCAGACATTATGTGAAGGCCTATGTGAGGCGACCCCGAGTCCCGAGTTTCGGCTCGATAGGTCCTTCGGTGCCCGAGTAAAACCCTAATTGGTGCTGAAAATCCACTTTTTTCCATGCCTTGCTATGGGGTCCTTGAATGAGCGATCGGACCGAAACGTTGGGGTCCGTCTCTATGGGCCGAGCCGGTTCCAATGCACCTAGTCTTGTGTCTCTGAGACTTTTCTAAATGTCGCCATTTTCGTAATGGTCAAAATGAATTGAAATCATTGCAAATGTACGAGGCTATTTCTCGGTCCGAGAACCTTCTAGAGCCACCTAACTCACCACGCACTATCGACCCGAGGTCTAGAACAGGTTTCTAAAGTTTCGGAACTCTAGGTCTGACGGTTCTTTTTTAGCTCGAACAAAGCTAACTATTGGAGGCACTGTCTGTCTCTACAACCCCCAATACGTCCCTCCTTCCAAGTTGTGTGTCTGTGTGATTTAGTTTTCCTTTGAAATTTTATGGGAAAAATGACTGATTTACAGTTCATGGGGGTTGCCTAATCACACATATGAAGTTTTGGACAGATCTGACTTTTTTAACCCTCGAAACAGCCCCTGAGACACCAATTAAGGCACTTCCGGTTGTCACAGGAAGCTATAAGTCAACACATATCCTCACTGGGCTATGCTTTTACAGAATCCTGAGTTTTAAGTCCTTACGTTAAGAATTGACTGATTTACACAGGGTTGAATGCACTATGTCTATCAAACTGCAGGCAGGTAATGGAAAAACACTTTTAGGGTGATTTTAACCACTTCCGGTTGGTCCAGGAAGCTTAGAATCAACACAGGTAGACCTCATACTGGCCTGATGGACTGTTACCAAAGACAGGTTCATACGGCATTCATAACCCATATAGACTTCAGGTTGAATTTAGGGGTAAAGGCAATGTATTCCTATGGGGAGAGAAATCAATGCAAACTTTTTGAAGTAAACACCATCTTTTAACTATTAAGGGTTAATGCCACACTGTCAACGTTAGGCTTGCACGGATCGGAAGGACCTTAGGAACATACCTGAGGTCGAATTGTGCTTCTCACCCTAACGGTTCTCTCACTGTCACCCAAAAGCAAATGACGTTGTGGGGCAGGCTTCATTTTGGGCCTACTTTTCTAATGGTCGCTGCGCTCAGACCGAGCGAGCTACGGTCAAGCGGGATATCTCGTTGAACTCGGCACGGCCTAGACATTATGTTTATGCCATTGCCTGCTCTCTGTGTCTTTAAGAACCACACTTTTTCACTCCATCCTTGCTGTGTGTGCGTGTGAGAGCTTTTCTTTGACATCTGCTGGGAGAAATGACTGATTTACAGTTCATGAGGGTTACCTAGTCACACATATGAAGTTTTGAAAAGATCTGACCTTTTAACCCATGGAAACTGCCACTGTGACACCATTAAAGGCACTTCCGGTTGGCACAGGAAGCTATAAATAAACTCATATCATGATTGGGGTATGCCTTTACAGAATCCCGAGTTTTAAGTCTTTACGTTAAGAACTGAGTTATTTACGGAGGGTTTAGTGAGTGTGTGTTATTTCAGAAAATCATAGAAAATCACAGAAATCTCGCAGAGCTCCGCAGCACACTTTAAAAAGATTCGTAAGAACAACCTGCAACTGGATCTGTAACCGTTGAAAAAAAAAAACACCTATCCGTGAACATCACCAAGGTGTCGTTGTACGATTTCTCTTAAATGACGATAGATAAATGGCTGGTTCTTTTTTATTGACACCGGAGGCTCCTTGACTTTGACGTGAAGTGGAAAAATAATTTCTCTATTTTCATTTTGGACCTTTAATCCCAGATAAATGGCCATAACTCAAAAACCGTTGAGGCCTAGACGCCATCTTGTTCGGGGCCAACTGCCCATTATGCCGCCCCTACGCTCACCGAGTTTCGGCTTCTAAATATTTTCAGTTTTCGAGATAAGGCCCCGTCGTGAATCGTGATGTTTTGTAGCAATAGCCATATGATTGCTTATGCCCTCTTGTGGGAATTTCCGGGACATGGGAAAAATGACATAAATCTTATTATTTTTGTAAAACGGAAACCGAATGTCCGACAACGTTCATTTGATGACTTCCTGGTAGGTCCGGCCCTGCCGCTCGGCCCGACGCCGTCCGCGAATTTTACAAACGATTTCGGACGTCTAGTAAGGGACCGTACATTTGCAATATGGACTTTCTCACTAACCATACAGGTACTGCCGAATTCTTCCCTTATGTATGTCAGTGTTCTGCCATGGCCAGTGAAGAGCCAGGATTTCAATCCCATTGAACACGTCTGGGACCTGTTGGATCGGAGGGTGAGGGCTAGGGCGAGGGCCATTCCCCCCAGAAAAGTCTGGGACCTTTTGCATCGGAGGGTGAGGGCTCGGTCCATTCCCCCCAGAAATGTCTGGGATCTCTTGGATCGGGAGGGTGAGGGCTAGGTCCATTCCCCCGAGAAATGTCTGGGACCTCTTGGATCGGAGGGTGAGGGCTCGGTCCATTCCCCCCAGAAATGTCTGGGATCTCTTGGATCGGGAGGGTGAGGGCTAGGTCCATTCCCCCGAGAAATGTCTGGGACCTCTTGGATCGGAGTGTGAGGGCTAGGTCCATTCCCCCCAGAAATGTCTGGGACCTCTTGGATCGGAGTGTGAGGGCTAGGTCCATTCCCCCCAGAAATGTCTGGGATCTCTTGGATCGGAGGGTGAGGGCTAGGTCCATTCCCCCCAGAAATGTCCGGGATCTCTTGGATCGGAGTGTGAGGGCTAGGTCCATTCCCCCCAGAAATGTCTGGGACCTCTTGGATCGGAGGGTGAGGGCTAGGTCCATTCCCCCCAGAAATGTCCGGGATCTCTTGGATCGGAGTGTGAGGGCTAGGGCCATTCCCCCCAGAAATGTCTGGGATCTCTTGGATCGGAGGGTGAGGGCTCAGTCCATTCCCCCCAGAAATGTCTGGGACCTCTTGGATCGGAGTGTGAGGGCTAGGGCCATTCCCCACCAGAAATGTCTGGGACCTCTTGGATCGGAGGGTGAGGGCTAGGTCCATTCCCCCCAGAAATGTCCGGGTACTTGCAGGTGCCTTTGTGGAAGAGTGGGGTAAAACCTCACAGCAAGAACTGGCAAATCTAATGCAGTCCACGAGGAGGAGATGTCATGCACTACTTAAAGCAGCTGGTAGCAACACCAGATAATGACTGTTACTTTTGCCACCCCCTTTGTTCAGGACACATTATTCCATTTCTGTTAGTCACATGTCTGTGGAACTTATTCAGTTTACGTCTCAGTTGTTGAATCTTGTTAATTTCATACAAATATTTACACAAATAATGGAAATAATGAGATAAATACAAGAGATGATTCAGACATCAACATGATATTCTAGTAGAGATGAACACCAGAGAGGATTCAGACAACATGATATTCTAGTAGAGATAAACACCAGAGAGGATTCAGACAACAACATGATATTCTAGTCGAGATGAACACCAGAGAGGATTCAGACAACAACATGATATTCTAGTAGAGATAAACACCAGAGAGGATTCAGACAACATGATATTCTAGTAGAGATAAACACCAGAGAGGATTCAGACAACATGATATTCTAGTAGAGATAAACACCAGAGAGGATTCAGACATCAACATGATATTCTAGTAGAGATAAACACCAGAGAGGATTCAGACAACAACATGATATTCTAGTAGAGATAAACACCAGAGAGGATTCAGACAACATGATATTCTAGTAGAGATAAACACCAGAGAGGATTCAGACAACAACATGATATTCTAGTAGAGATGAACACCAGAGAGGATTCAGACAACAACATGATATTCTAGTAGAGATAAACACCAGAGAGGATTCAGACAACATGATATTCTAGTAGAGATGAACACCAGAGAGGATTCAGACAACAACATGATATTCTAGTAGAGATGAACACCAGAGAGGATTCAGACAACAACATGATATTCTAGTAGAGATGAACACCAGAGAGGATTCAGACAACAACATGATATTCTAGTAGAGATGAACACCAGAGAGGATTCAGACAACAAGATGATATTCTAGTAGAGATGAACACCAGGATTCAGACAACATGATATTTAGAGATAAACACCATAGAGGATTCAGACAACATGATATTCTAGTAGATAAACACCAGAGAGGAGACAACATGATATTCCAGTAGAGATAAACACCAGAGAGGATTCAGACAACATGATATTCTAGTAGAGATAAACACCAGAGATGATTCAGACAACATGATATTCTAGTAGAGATAAACACCAGAGAGGATTCAGACAACATGATATTCTAGTAGAGATAAACACCAGAGAGGATTCAGACAACATGATATTCTTATTAGGAGCAGTAATCATTTTCAGATGGAATTGTTAGCAGGCATAGGTAAGTCTGTGCAAGGTCTCCTTGCATCATCGCTTAAAATGTTGCTCATCCAATCAGAATCCAGGATCCAAACAACCAGTTTTATAATATACAGTACATTACTCTGAAAGACGGTTTCACATGTAGTATTAAGATGGAAAGCTTGCTATTCTGCATGCAAGAAATAGTACTATAATTGACCTTATTTGTTGAAATACACTCTGATATGGATGACAATATAATGTATGGATGAAAGCGTTGCGTTTAGATTGATCCCTGTGCTTTCTCCTCAGCTCCAGTCCAGCCTCCAGCCAACCTGGTGTGGATTCAGGAAGGGACTAACGTATCGTTAAACTGGGACCCGGTTAAGTCTAAAGACAACGAGTCAGATGTCATAGGATACAAGGTACTTCCCCCTTACTCTACTGGCCAGGTCTCCTTGCTGTACTGGCCAGGTCTCCTTATTGTACTGGTCAGGTCTCCTTACTCTACTGGCCAGGTCTCCTTACTCTACTGGCCAGGTCTCCTTACTCTACTGGCCAGGTCTCCTTACTCTACTGGCCAGGTCTCCTTACTCTACTGGCCAGGTCTCCTTGCTGTACTGGCCACGTCTCCTTACTCTACTGGCCAGGTCTCCTTACTCTACTGGCCAGGTCTCCTTGCTGTACTGGCCAGGTCTCCTTACTCTACTGGCCAGGTCTCCTTACTCTACTGGCCAGGTCTCCTTACTCTACTGGCCAGGTCTCCTTACTCTACTGGCCAGGTCTCCTTACTCTACTGGCCAGGTCTCCTTATTGTACTGGCCAGGTCTCCTTACTCTACTGGCCAGGTCTCCTTACTCTACTGGCCAGGTCTCCTTGCTGTACTGGCCACGTCTCCTTACTCTACTGGCCAGGTCTCCTTACTCTACTGGCCAGGTCTCCTTGCTGTACTGGCCAGGTCTCCTTGCTGTACTGGCCAGGTCTCCTTACTCTACTGGCCAGGTCTCCTTATTGTACTGGTCAGGTCTCCTTACTCTACTGGCCAGGTCTCCTTACTGTACTGGCCTGGTCTCCTTACTCTACTGGCCAGGTCTCCTTACTCTACTGGCCAGGTCTCCTTATTGTACTGGCCAGGTCTCCTTACTCTACTGGCCAGGTCTCCTTACTGTACTGGCCAGGTCTCCTTACTCTACTGGCCAGGTCTCCTTACTCTACTGGCCAGGTCTCCTTACTCTACTGGCCAGGTCTCCTTACTCTACTGGCCAGGTCTCCTTACTCTACTGGCCAGGTCTCCTTACTGTACTGGCCAGGTCTCCTTGCTGTACTGGCCAGGTCTCCTTACTGTACTGGCCAGGTCTCCTTACTGTACTGGCCAGGTCTCCTTACTGTACTGGCCAGGTCTCCTTACTGTACTGGCCAGGTCTCCTTACTCTACTGGCCAGGTCTCCTTACTCTACTGGCCAGGTCTCCTTACTCTACTGGCCAGGTCTCCTTACTGTACTGGCCAGGTCTCCTTACTCTACTGGCCAGGTCTCCTTACTGTACTGGCCAGGTCTCCTTACTGTACTGGCCTGGTCTCCTTACTCTCCTTACTCTACTCTATAGTCTCTTAACCACCAGCAGCTAACTCACCTTCCCTGCTACCCTTCCTCAGATCAGTTGATGTAAATGAGAATGTCTTCTCAGTCATCCTAAAATAAAGGTTTGTAAAAAAAACGAACTAAATAAACAGCCAGATACAAACTGCCTATAGCCAACATCATTAGTGCTCTATGGAAGACGGATGGAGCCAGTAACCACAGGGCCAGCATCTGTTTGGGTCTTATTAGCTCCGGCAGTGACCCATCTGAATGAACATAGCCTACAGGTATGAAACAATGTCTACTGTGGCATGTTGACCGGAGGAAGGCTATTGCAACTGAAGCATTGCATACATCGCTGCAGGAATAAGACACTGTCTATAGAAACAGTATCTGCTGGCTTTTCTTTCATTGTTATCTTGTGTAATGTCTTCTCCTACAGGGAACCAAGGTTATATTCACAACCCAATGAAGCATCTCTTTGGGTGCTGTAGGTCAGGATAGGTCAATCCTGATAGGCTGTAGGCCAGGAGCAGTCAACCTGAGGTGCTGCAGACCAGGAGCAGTCATCCTGAGGTGCTGTAGACCAGGAGCAGTCAACCTGAGGTGCTCTAGGTCAGGATAGGTCAATCCTGAGGTGCTGTAGGTCAGGGCCAGTCAACCTGAGGTGCTGTAGACCAGGAGCAGTCAACCTGAGGTGCTGTAGGTCAGGATAGGTCAATCCTGAGGTGCTGTAGACCAGGAGCAGTCAACCTGAGGTGCTGTAGACCAGGAGCAGTCATCCTGAGGTGCTGTAGACCAGGAGCAGTCAACCTGAGGTGCTGTAGGTCAGGATAGGTCAATCCTGAGGTGCTGTAGGTCAGGGCCAGTCAACCTGAGGTGCTGTAGACCAGGAGCAGTCAACCTGAGGTGCTGTAGGTCAGGATAGGTCAATCCTGAGGTGCTGTAGACCAGGAGCAGTCAACCTGAGGTGCTGTAGGTCAGGATAGGTCAATCCTGAGGTGCTGTAGACCAGGAGCAGTCAACCTGGGGTGCTGTAGGCCAGGGCCAGTCAATCCTGAGGTGCTGTAGGTCAGGATAGGTCAATCCTGATAGGCTGTAGGCCAGGGCCAGTCAACCTGAGGTGCTGTAGGCCAGGGCCAGTCATACCTGAGGTGCTGTAGGCCAGGGCCAGTCAACCTGAGGTGCTGTAGACCAGGGCCAGTCAACCTGAGGTGCTGTAGACCAGGAGCAGTCAACCTGAGGTGCTGTAGGTCAGGATAGGTCAATCCTGAGGTGCTGTAGGTCAGGATAGGTCAATCCTGAGGTGCTGTAGACCAGGAGCAGTCAACCTGAGGTGCTGTAGACCAGGATCAGTCAATCCTGAGGTGCTGTAGACCAGGACAGGTCAACCCTGAGGTGCTGTAGGCCAGGGCCAGTCATCCTGAGGTGCTGTAGACCAGGATCAGTCAATCCTGAGGTGCTGTAGACCAGGGCCAGTCAGTCCTGAGAGGCTGTAGACCAGGAACAGTCAGTCCTGATAGGCTGTAGACCAGGAACAGTCAGTCCTGATAGGCTGTAGACCAGGAACAGTCAACCTTACGGAAAAAGAAGACCAACTCTTTTCCTCTGTGTGTATCACATCAGCAATCTCAACTGTGTGTGTGGAGGGGGGGGTAGTGTTGTTTGTGGGTCCTAAAGGTTGATTGATGAATTGATTGATTGACTGACTGGTGATCTAGTGACTGACTGGCTGATGATGAAGTGACACTGACTGATTGATTGGTTCTGGGTCCAACTACAGGTGTTGTTGAGTCAGGAGGGGCGTGTCCACAATCAGGTGATGAGGACCATCACCCCATCGGTCGCCCTCTCTCTCCCGGAGGGAGGCACCTACATCATTGAGGTGCGGGCTTTGAGTGAGGGGGGAGAGGGAGCAATCAGCTCCCAAGTCAGAGTACTCACCTCTTCAGGTAAGACAAGACTCTGGTAACACACTCAACCCAACACACATTGTGGTATTTCGCTTATATAGTACTTTGTTTTCCATTTACTAGGCAAGGAGTTAATGGACCAATCAAGTACACCAAAATCCACCTTTTTTATTTCTGCCGATATTCTGTTAAAAGTCCAAAGCAGTTGTTTTTATTGCAATATCAAATCATTTCTAGGTAAAAGTTACGTACCTTACTGTGTTTTTTTAATTTAAAGAATGTCAAAAAGAAACAGAAATAGTTTCTTAGCAAAGAGTGATTTCCCAAGCAAGAATTTTGCTACAGCTGTCTGGGAGTGGTCTGAGTGGGGAGGGGACACTCACTCTTATTGGCAGAGAGCTTTGGAACTCTCTTTCTTATTGGTCTATCAAGTAATTTGGTGACATCACCAGGCAGGCCAAAACTACATCCCACCAGAACAGGCTGTCTTTTCCCTCATACAATAAAAAGACATTATCATCATTTTAACAATTTCACAGCATTATTCCAACCTCATAGTGTGGAAATATATATATATATAAAACACAGGAATATCACATTTTTGTCTGCACTGGGCTTTTAAAGTGCTTCATTGAGTCACCACAGCCAAAGCTGTTACCTCAGCCAAGTTTCCCTTGGCTAATACGGTTTTAATTAACCACCTACACACACACACACACACACACACACACACACACACACACACACACACACACACACACACACACACACACACACACACACACACACACACACACACACACCACTGCACACACACACTCACTCACAAACACATACACCACTGGACACACACACACACACACACACACACACACACACACACACACACACACACACACACACACACACCTACGCCACTGCACAGCCATTTAACTATCAAACAAGAGAAATGTAAAGTTGACAACTTTCTACAGTTGTTCTCATCAGACATATAAACATGTTGTTTTCTCTTTGTCAGAGGAAAGATTAATGTCTACAGTTTCAAAGCTGCTAACAAGTGAAAGATTAGCCCACTTCAGACGGCTGTGTGTGCTTGTGAATTATTTTACCTTCATTTGTGTCTGATAAGAAAACAGCCCTGACAAAAATGTGGTTCTGTTGATTGGAAATGTTTGGCTTTCTTATAGCACAAGCCTGCCTGTCTTAACTTGTTATTTTCCTTTAAATGCTGACTATTTAAGGAGTTTGTTGTCAAACCCAGAATCCAAACGGAATGTCGTTCTGTTTCACTAGTGTTTTCTCAGTGAAGTCAAACAATAATGAAATTGAGTTTCAGTTTGGACTTCAGGCTGCCTTTAGTCCTCTGCTCTCTGTTCTCGAGTCACTAAAGTTGTTGTTCTCCCTGTCTCCCCATCCATCCCTTCGTTCCCTGTCTCCCCATCCATCCCTCCGTTCCCTGTCTCCCCATCCATCCCTTCGTTCCCTGTCTCCCCATCCATCCCTCCGTTCCCTGTCTCCCCATCCATCCCTCCGTTCCCTGTCTCCCCAT
This sequence comes from Oncorhynchus keta, assembly GCF_023373465.1. NCBI lineage: Eukaryota > Metazoa > Chordata > Actinopteri > Salmoniformes > Salmonidae > Oncorhynchus > Oncorhynchus keta. Next base: position 56,131,465 of record NC_068438.1, on the reverse strand, counting down.
CCATCCCTCCGTTCCCTGTCTCCCCATCCATCCCTCCGTTCCTGTCTCCCCATCCATCCCTCCGTTCCCTGTCTCCCCATCCATCCCTCCGTTCGCTGTCTCCCCATCCATCCGTCCGTTCCCTGTCTCCCCATCCATCCCTCCGTTCCCTGTCTCCTCATCCATCCCTCCGTTCCCTGTCTCCCCATCCATCCCTCCGTTCCCTGTCTCCCCATCCATCTGTCCGTTCCCTGTCTCCTCATCCATCCCTCCGTTCCCTGTCTCCCCATCCATCCCTCCGTTCCCTGTCTCCCCATCCATCCCTCCGTTCCCTGTCTCCCCATCCATCCCTTCGTTCCCTGTCTCCCCATCCATCCCTCCGTTCCCTGTCTCCCTCATCCATCCCTCTGTTCCCTGTCTCCTCATCCATCCCTCCGTTCCCTGTCTCCCCATCCATCCCTCCGTTCCGTCTCCCCATCCATCCCTCTGTTCCCTGTCTCCTCATCCAACCCTCCGTTCCCTGTCTCCCTCATCCATCCCTCCGTTCCGTCTCCCCATCCATCCCTCCGTTCCCTGTCTCTCCATCCATCCCTCCGTTCCCTGTCTCCCTCATCCATCCCTCTGTTCCCTGTCTCCCCATCCATCCCTCCTTTCCCTGTCTCCCCATACATCCCTTTGTTCCCTGTCTCCCCATCCATCCGTTTGTTCCCTGTCTCCCTCATCCCCCATCCCTCCGTTCCCTGTCTCTCTCATCCCCCATTCCTCCGTTCCCTGTCTCCCTCATCCCCCATCCCTCCGTTCCCTGTCTCCCTCATCCCCCATCCCTCCGTTCCCTGTCTCCCTCATCCCCCATCCCTCCCTCCTTTCCATCCATCCCTCCGTTCCCTGTCCCCATCCATCCCTTGTTCCCTGTCTCCCCATCCATCCCCCATCCTTTGTTCCCTGTCTCCCCATCCATCCGTTTGTTCCCTGTCTCCCTCATCCCCCATCCCCATCCCCCATTCCTCCGTTCCCTGTCTCCCTCATCCCCCATCCCTCCGTTCCCTGTCTCCCTCATCCCCCATCCCTCCGTTCCCTGTCTCCCTCATCCCCCATCCCTCCGTTCCCTGTCTCCCTCATCCCCCATCCCTCCGTTCCCTGTCTCCCTCATCCCCCATCCCTCTGTTCCCTGTCTCCCTCATCCCCCATCCCTCCGTTCCCTGTCTCCCTCATCCCCCATCCCTCCGTTCCCTGTCTCCCTCATCCCCCATCCCTCCGTTCCCTGTCTCCCTCATCCCCCATCCCTCCGTTACCTGTCTCCCTCGTCCCCCATCCCTCCGTTCCCTGTCTCCCTCATCCCCCCCATCCCTTTGGTCCCTGTCTCCCTCATCCCCATCCCTGTTCCCTGTCCCCATCCCTCCGTTTCCCATCATCCCCCATCCTCCGTTCCCTGTCTCCCTCATCCCCCATCCCTCCGTTCCCTGTCTCCCTCATCCCCCATCCCTCCCTGTCTCCCTCATCCCCCATCCCTCCATTCCCTGTGTCCCCAACCCTCTGTCTCCCAATCTATCCCTCCATTCCCTGTCTCCCCATCCACCCCTCCATTCCCCCTGTCTCCTTCCATCTCTAGGTGTCCGGGTGAAGAGTGGCCAGTGTTCGGTTCACAGCCTGCTACCATGGGGTCTGACATGGCCATGGACTTTGGCGTTGCTCCTCTCTGTTCCTCTCGTGCCTTCAGCTTCCTGGTGAGGCCTCTGCCTCCTCCATCCCTCCATTCTCCTTTACTTGGAAGGACTGGACCTCTCCTCCTTTCCTCATCCCTCGTTCATTCCATCCCTCCCTTCCTCAGACTGTCTGCTTGCTCTCGCCTTACGCATCAGCCAATCAGGCCCAGGGCCTGCCAAGGAGATCCACTCCTGATACCAACAAACCATACGCATCAGCCAATCAGGCCCAGGGCCTGCCAAGGAAATCCACTCCTGATACCAACAAACCATACGCATCAGCCAATCAGGCCCAGGGCCTGCCAAGGAAATCCACTCCTGATACCAACAAACCATACGCATCAGCCAATCAGGCCCAGGGCCTGCCAAGGAAATCCACTCCTGATACCAACAAACCATACGCATCAGCCAATCAGGCCCAGGGCCTGCCAAGGAAATCCACTCCTGATACCAACAAACCATACGCATCAGCCAATCAGGCCCAGGGCCTGCCAAGGAAATCCACTCCTGATACCAACAAACCAACAGATTGTTTACAGATGACGGATGGTGAAAAAAACAACTATTATCTTCTGGGAGTGGAACTAATCTTTATTTAGTATGTTTTGGCAGTTCTTTCCAAGCATCACTTGTAGTGTTGTACTGTAACTGTGCACTCTAGTTTAATCATTTAATTTGCATCCCAAATGGCACCCTATTCCCTATATAGAGCCTTATGTGCCCGGTCTAAAGTAGTGCACTATGTAGGGAATAGGGTGCCATTTGGGACGTAGATTACTTTAACTTTATGGGCTGTTGTTTTCTTGTCATTGCCTGGTGACTGGCATCTAACTGCTTCCAGGCGATGACCCCAACAGCTCTGAGGCTCTACAGAGTGTGAACAATTCCCTGAAAGCTGCTGCCGTTGAGGTGTTCTGTCTGTCTGTTTCTGTCTGTCTGTTTCTGTCTGTCTAGTTGTCTGTCTGTCTAGTTGTCTGTCTGTCTGTCTGTCTGTCTGTCTGTCTGTCTGTCTAGTTGTCTGTCTGTCTGTCTAGTGGTCTGTCTGGCTAGTTGTCTGTCTAGTTGTCTGTCTAGTTGTCTGTCTAGTTGTCTGTCTAGTTGTCTGTCTGTCTGTCTGTCTGTCTGTCTGTCTGTCTGTCTGTCTGTCTGTCTGGCTGGCTGGCTGGCTGGCTGGCTGGCTGGCTGACTTTGGAGGTCTGTCTGACTTTGGAGGTCTGTCTGTCTGTCTGTCTGTCTGTCTGTCTGTCTGTCTGTCTGTCTGTCTGGCTGGCTGGCTGACATTGGAGGTCTCTTTGTCTGTCTGGCTGTCTGTCTGGCTGACTTTGGAGGTCTGTCTGTCTGTCTGTCTGTCTGTCTGTCTGTCTGTCTGTCTGTCTGTGTGTAAGTAAGGTTGTAGTACTGGAATCAGCTTGAATCAGCCTGGCCTCCGTCTCGCTTTTCATTAGTTATCTGCATCCATGTAGTTGTTGGCTGCCTAACAAGCATCAGCTCTGTAGAGATCAGTGCATCATTTTCTTCAGAGAGAGAATGGAGAACAATGAGAGGAAATGAAAAACATGTTTTTATAGTATTTCCAGACTTGCTTTTTGTACGTTGTTTTACCTTTTAGAAACACAAAGAAAAAGTGAGTGGTGTGTATTTCAGGTAGGTCAAAGTTTGTGTTTTTCAGACAGCGAAGAGCAATGCTTGTTAATCTGTTGGACAGACAGGTATATCTGACCACCTGGACTCAACTGTAGTGCCCAAACACATCTTTAGACAAAAGACTTGATGACTCCGTTGAGTCTCATGGTGTCAGTACAAATAAATGGGATGTTTATTTTTTAACTGAGTGTGGTCTGTCTTTACTATAATCTCTACAAGAATATACTGCACATGTGTTGTCTGAGGTGTTGTCCCTTTCCCACTCTAGGGAAATTAATATCATGATCCCAATGTCTTTGTGTTCAACATCATGGCAATCCAATCATGTCAAGGCTGATTTCCTGACATTCAGTGTTCTCTGATGATTGATGCAATGCTCGGATGATACATGTATATCCTGCAGAAGTAAGACATGTAGTCAGTCCTCCTGACCGTTCTCAGTTTTCCCTGATAATATATCCTGTTGAAGGGAGATATGTAGTCCGTCCTCCTGACCGTTCTCAGTTTTCCCTGATAATATATCCTGCTGAAGGGAGATATGTAGTCAGTCCTCCTGACCGTTCTCAGTTTTCCCTGATAATATATCCTGCTGAAGGGAGATATGTAGTCAGTCCTGACGTTCTCAGTGTTCCCGGATAATATATCCTGCTGAAGGGAGATATGTAGTCAGTCCTGACTGTTCTCAGTGTTCCCTGATAATATATCCTGCTGAAGGGAGATATGTAGTCGTCCTGACCGTTCTCAGTGTTCCCTGATAATATATCCTGCTGAAGGGAGGGAGATATGTAGTCAGTCCTGACCGTTCTCAGTGTTCCCTGATAATATATCCTGTTGAAGGGAGATATGTAGTCAGTCCTCCTGACTGTTCTCAGTGTTCCCTGATAATATATCCTGTTGAAGGGAGATATGTAGTCAGTCCCTGACTGTTCTCAGTGTTCCCTGATAATATATCCTCCTGAAGGGAGATATGTAGTCAGTCCTGACCGTTCTCAGTGTTCCCTGATAATATATCCTGCTGAAGGGAGATATGTAGTCAGTCCTGACTGTTCTCAGTGTTCCCTGATAATATATCCTGCTGAAGGGAGATATGTAGTCAGTCCTGACCGTTCTCAGTGTTCCCTGATAATATATCCTGCTGAAGGAGATATGTAGTCAGTCCTCCTGACTGTTCTCAGTGTTCCCTGATAATATATCCTGTTGAAGGGAGATATGTAGTCCGTCCTCCTGACCGTTCTCAGTTTTCCCTGATAATATATCCTGCTGAAGGGAGATATGTAGTCAGTCCTCCTGACCGTTCTCAGTTTTCCCTGATAATATATCCTGCTGAAGGGAGATATGTAGTCAGTCCTGACGTTCTCAGTGTTCCCGGATAATATATCCTGTTGAAGGGAGATATGTAGTCAGTCCTCCTGACCGTTCTCAGTGTTCCCTGATAATATATCCTCCTGAAGGGAGATATGTAGTCCGTCCTCCTGACTGTTCTCAGTGTTCCCTGATAATATATCCTGCTGAAGGGAGATATGTAGTCCGTCCTGACCGTTCTCAGTGTTCCCTGATAATATATCCTCCTGAAGGGAGATATGTAGTCAGTCCTGACTGTTCTCAGTGTTCCCTGATAATATATCCTGCTGAAGGGAGATATGTAGTCAGTCCTGACCGTTCTCAGTGTTCCCTGATAATATATCCTGCTGAAGGGAGATATGTAGTCAGTCCTCCTGACTGTTCTCAGTGTTCCCTGATAATATATCCTGCTGAAGGGAGATATGTAGTCCGTCCTCCTGACCGTTCTCAGTGTTCCCTGATAATATATCCTGCTGAAGGGAGATATGTAGTCAGTCCTCCTGACCGTTCTCAGTTTTCCCTGATAATATATCCTGCTGAAGGGAGATATGTAGTCAGTCCTGACGTTCTCAGTGTTCCCGGATAATATATCCTGTTGAAGGGAGATATGTAGTCAGTCCTCCTGACCGTTCTCAGTGTTCCCTGATAATATATCCTCCTGAAGGGAGATATGTAGTCAGTCCTGACCGTTCTCAGTGTTCCCTGATAATATATCCTGCTGAAGGGAGATATGTAGTCAGTCCTGACTGTTCTCAGTGTTCCCTGATAATATATCCTGCTGAAGGGAGATATGTAGTCAGTCCTGACCGTTCTCAGTGTTCCCTGATAATATATCCTGCTGAAGGGAGATATGTAGTCAGTCCTGACCGTTCTCAGTGTTCCCTGATAATATATCCTGCTGAAGGGAGATATGTAGTCAGTCCTGACCGTTCTCAGTGTTCCCTGATAATATATCCTCCTGAAGGGAGATATGTAGTCTGTCCTCCTGACCGTTCTCAGTGTTCCCTGATAATATATCCTCCTGAAGGGAGATATGTAGTCTGTCTGTCCAGTCCTGACTGTTCTCAGTGTTGCCGATATGCGGAGCTGGAATATACCCCAATGCACCTGCACTGGGGACACCGTGCGCACCACTGCATAACACTGTGCCTGCCCGGTCTCTCTAGCCCCCGGTAAGCACAGGGAGTTTGCGCAGGTCTCCTACCTGGCGTTGCCATACTCCCTGTAAGCCCCCAATAAATTTTTGGGGCTGATTCCCGGGCTTCCGTCCGCGCCGTCGTGCTTGCTTCGCCAACCTCATTCTCCTGTAACCTTCCGCGCACTGCTCCATCGAATCCCAGGCGGGCTCCGGCACTCTCCTGGGTCGACCGCCCACCTGTCTATCTCCTCCCAAGAAGTATAGTCCATACTGTACTCCTCTTTGGGCTGCTCCTGTTTCCTCTTCTCCTGCTGCACCTTTGGTGGCTACACTCCCCTGGTTTAGCCCAGGGTCCTATCCCGTCAAGATTTCCTCCCATGTCCAAAAAATCCTTAATACGCAGCTCCTCTTTGGGCTGCTCCTGCCTGTTGACACGCTGCTTGGTCCGTTTACGGTGGGTGATTCTGTCACGGTTTTCATGTGGTGAAGTAGAGTCGGACCAAACTGCAGCGTGTATATTATCCATGTTTAATCACACAACGTAAACACGAATAAACACAAACACTACAAAACAATAAACGAAACGAAAACCGAAAACAGCCTATACTTGTGTCAACTAACACAGCACAAGGACATCAAGACACTCAGGACAATCAACCACAATACAACCAAAGAATATGGCTGCCTAAATATGGCTCCCAATCAGAGACAACGATAAACACCTGCCTCTCATTGAGAACCACTTCAGACAGCCATAGACTCTCCTAGAACACCCCACTAAGCTACAATCCCACTAAGCTACACACCACATACAAAAACCCATGTCACACCCTGGCCTGACCAAATACATAAAGAAAAACACAAAATACTTCGACCAGGGCGTGACATATGTAGTCAGTCCTGACCGTTCTCAGTGTTCCCTGATAATATATCCTGCTGAAGGGAGATATGTAGTCAGTCCTGACTGTTCTCAGTGTTCCCTGATAATATATCCTGCTGAAGGGAGATATGTAGTCAGTCCTGACCGTTCTCAGTGTTCCCTGATAATATATCCTCCTGAAGGGAGATATGTAGTCAGTCCTGACTGTTCTCAGTGTTCCCTGATAATATATCCTCCTGAAGGGAGATATGTAGTCAGTCCTGACCGTTCTCAGTGTTCCCTGATAATATATCCTCCTGAAGGGAGATATGTAGTCAGTCATCCTGACCGTTCTCAGTGTTCCCTGATAATATATCCTCCTGAAGGGAGATATGTAGTCAGTCCTGACTGTTCTCAGTGTTCCCTGATAATATATCCTCCTGAAGGGAGATATGTAGTCAGTCCTCCTGACTGTTCTCAGTGTTCCCTGATAATATATCCTGCTGAAGGGAGAAATGTAGTCAGTCCTGACCGTTCTCAGTGTTCCCTGATAATATATCCTCCTGAAGGGAGATATGTAGTCAGTCCTGACTGTTCTCAGTGTTCCCTGATAATATATCCTCCTGAAGGGAGATATGTAGTCAGTCCTCCTGACTGTTCTCAGTGTTCCCTGATAATATATCCTGCTGAAGGGAGATATGTAGTCAGTCCTGACGTTCTCAGTGTTCCCGGATAATATATCCTGTTGAAGGGAGATATGTAGTCAGTCCTCCTGACCGTTCTCAGTGTTCCCTGATAATATATCCTCCTGAAGGGAGATATGTAGTCCGTCCTCCTGACTGTTCTCAGTGTTCCCTGATAATATATCCTGCTGAAGGGAGATATGTAGTCAGTCCTGACCGTTCTCAGTGTTCCCTGATAATATATCCTCCTGAAGGGAGGGAGATATGTAGTCAGTCCTGACTGTGAGTGTTTAGTGAGTCAGCCAGATCAGAGGCAGTAGGATGATCAGGGACGTTTTCCTGACTAGTTTTGGTTGTAAGGGAAAATGTATGGAGTAAAAAGTACTTTTTTCTTTAGTAATGTAGTAAAGTAAAAGTTGCCAAAGATACAAATAGTAAAGTGCAGATACAGATACGCTGCGTTATGCTAATGCGTTTGATTACGCTCCCGGATACGGGTTAGCTCGTCGCAAGAGGTTAAGCAGGGAGACACGTCTTGCACTGCAGGATACACTACTCCACTACACTACTTCACAGGAGAGACATTTGAACTTTAAACATGTATTTTTTTAATCAAAATGCATTTTTTTGTGGCAGAAATGCTTTCTGGAACATGTGAACGTTCATGTGCCTTAATAATACTAATAATAAATAAATATTATATAAAATAATAAAATAAATAAAACTTTTGGTCCCTAGTTGGTTTAGCCACAGAAAAAGACAGGAATCTTCCCGCTCGTCATGATTGGCTGAGATAATGGATGGGCTGGACATGCCGGGGGATGAGATTGGATTGGTCTGCCATATAGCATGCGTCTATCTATAACGTCAGCTGTTCAGTGTGCATTGACAGTCCTTACTACAGCGCCGTTTTTGAAAGATAAAACGTTTTCCATCGAGAACTGCAAAAGATTTACTACTTTTCTCAACAACATTGATGCCCTGAATGTTGCAGGGGCTATCGACAGATTTACATTTACATTTAAGTCATTTAGCAGACGCTCTTATCCAGAGCGACTTACAAATTGGTGCATACACCTTATGACAACCAGTGGAACAGCCACTTGCATCTAAATCTTGTTGGGGGAGAAGGGGGGTGAGAAGGATTACTTACCCTTACTTACCCTATCCTAGGTATTCCTTGAAGAGGTGGGGTTTCAGGTGTCTCCGGAAGGTGGTGATTGACTCCGCTGTCCTGGCGTCGTGAGGGAGTTTGTTCCACCATTGGGGGCCAGAGCAGCGAACAGTTTTGACTGGGCTGAGCGGGAACTGTACTTCCTCAGTGGTAGGGAGGCGAGCAGGCCAGAGGTGGATGAACGCAGTGCCCTTGTTTGGGTGTAGGGCCTGATCAGAGCCTGGAGGTACTGAGGTGGTTCCCCTCACAGCTCCGTAGGCGAGCACCATGGTCTTGTAGCGGATGCGAGCTTCAACTGGAAGCCAGTGGAGAGAGCGGAGGAGCGGGGTGACGTGAGAGAACTTGGGAAGGTTGAACACCAGACGGGCTGCGGCGTTCTGGATGAGTTTGTAGGGTTTAATGGCACAGGCAGGGAGCCCAGCCAACAGCGAGTTGCAGTAATCAAGACGGGAGATGACAAGTGCCTGGATTAGGACCTGCGCCGCTTCCTGTGTGAGGCAGGGTCGTACTCTGCGGATGTTGTAGAGCATGAACCTACAGGAACGGGACACCGCCTTGATGTTAGTTGAGAACGTCAGGGTGTTGTCCAGGATCACGCCAAGGTTCTTAGCGCTCTGGCAGATCAGTTGGAGAAAGTGATGGGCTACTTTCTACACACGCCGCAGTTCGTGTGATCCTGGGGTGACTTGACACAATGCTGGCCAAACAAGATGTAGCTACAAACAAAACAGAGTTAAATGGTTCCAGTCTGCTGTGATACGTTCATCCATGTTTACAGGTAAGAGTCAAGCTACATTTGCAGATATTTTAAGTTTCTTATTTTGTCAGAAAGTTGTTTCATTGCAAGTTAAAGCGTACTGTTAGCTAGCTAGCAAACATTAGCTTGCTGGCTCACTAGCTGGCTAGCTACGTGTCTAAACAAATGACTCCATTTTGCCAGATGATTACATGACTCATCCACTTAGCCAGGTGTGTCTGGAGGGTGATTACAGCCATCTATCTTATTTCATGAACATGTGAACATGTCTAGACAATCGAGACCCATCCACTTAGCTAGATGTGACTGGGGGGGTGATTACAGCCATCTATCTTATTTCATGAACATGTGAACATGTCTAGACAATCGAGACACATCCACTTAGCTAGATGTGACTGGGGGGTGATTACAGCCATCTATCTTATTTCATGAACATGTGAACATTTCTCGACAATCGAGACACATCCACTTAGCTAGATGTGACTGGGGGGTGATTACAGCCATCTATCTTATTTCATGAACATGTGAACATGTCTAGACAATCGAGACCCATCCACTTAGCTAGATGTGACTGGGGGGTGATTACAGCCATCTATCTTATTTCATGAACATGTGAACATGTCTAGACAATCGAGACCCATCCACTTAGCTAGATGTGACTGGGGGGTGATTACAGCCATCTATCTTATTTCATGAACATGTGAACATTTCTCGACAATCGAGACACATCCACTTAGCTAGATGTGACTGGGGGGTGATTACAGCCATCTATCTTATTTCATGAACATGTGAACATTTCTCGACAATCGAGACACATCCACTTAGCTAGATGTGACTGGGGGGTGATTACAGCCATCTATCTTATTTCATGAACATGTGAACATGTCTAGTTAATCGAGACCCATCCACTTAGCTAGATGTGACTGGGGGGTGATTACAGCCATCTATCTTATTTCATGAACATGTGAACATGTCTAGACAGTCGAGACCCATCCACTTAGCTAGATGTGACTGGGGGGTGATTACAGCCATCTATCTTATTTCATGAACATGTGAACATGTCTAGACAGTCGAGACCCATCCACTTAGCTAGATGTGACTGGGGGGTGATTACAGCCATCTATCTTATTTCATGAACATGTGAACATGTCTAGACAATCGAGACACATCCACTTAGCTAGATGTGACTGGGGGGTGATTACAGCCATCTATCTTATTTCATGAACATGTGAACATGTCTAGACAATCGAGACCCATCCACTTAGCTAGATGTGACTGGGGGGTGATTACAGCATTTCTTTCCCATGACCTATCAATTTAGACAACAGTGCCGGGTAAGAGTCATCTGATAATTTTTAAATATTTCTAACATATTTTCATCTGGACACTCTGGTGTTGATATTGTTAGTATGCCAGTAACCGTTTCACTGTACTGTTTACTCCTTCTGTATCCTGTGCATGTGACAATTAAACTTAATTTGATTTGATATAGTGTGTGTTTACCAGAGACGGTAATGTGAAGAACAACATGAACCTGTTTCAAAGTCAAAGTAGGATAACCTCTAATGACTCCCCGTCCCGCATGAGGGAGCGTAATCATCGACTGACACTATAATTAGACACAGCTTAGCCTTTTGTTAATCACCCTGTCGTCTCAGATTTTCAAAATATGCTTTACAGCCAAAGCTAGACAAGCATTTGTGTAAGCTTATCGATAGCCTAGCATAGCATTTTCAAAATTAGCTCCATAAGATCTCCATAATGCTAATTAATTACTTAAAAATCATACAATGTGATTTTATGAATTTTTGTTTTAGATTCCGTCTCTCGCAGTTGAAGTGTACCTATGATAAAAATTACAGACCTCTACATGCTTTGTAAGTAGGAAAACCTGTAAAATCGGCAGTGTATCAAATACTTGTTCTCCCCACTGTAAGTATATTTTAGCAATTACATTTCATTTTGATAATAAGTATGTTTAAAACCAAATACTTTTAGACTTTTACTCAAGTAGTATTTTACTGAGTGACTTTCACTTTTACTGAAGTCATTTTCTATGAAGGTATCTTTACATTTCCTGGAGTCATTTTCTATGAAGGTATCTTTACATTTCCTGGAGTCATTTTCTATGAAGGTATCTTTACATTTCCTGGAGTCATTTTCTATGGAGGTATCTTAGCTTTTACAATTGAGTACTTTTTCTACCACTGGTATTGTGGCACATTCAGCATCTGAGGTTTATGTTTTTTTTATTGACATTTTTATGCCTACATTTATGTTTGCTTGGGTGTTTCAATTAACCACATTATGTATTTTCCTCCGGTGTCTTTGTTTTGGTAAAAAAATAAAATAACAAGAAAACCCAGACCTCACGGGGAGCTAATTTAAACAGCATCATTTGTCTTTTAAGACATATATGTGAATACATTCTCCTTAATGAGAAATCTCAGCAGGGAACTTTTGCTTACATTCGTTATGCAAATGAGGGCGGGAGTGTATAACAGCCTAACTTCCATGATACAGGAACACACGCTAACACAAATATAGCCATCTGGTTGGTAACAGGTCTGGCTCTCTGGCTTTCTGAAGACAGGTAATGTTGGCTCAACGGTTCCGGTTTAAGCTGGTACTTACCTGGAATTCACGAGTTACAGTAAGTAAAAGACTCTTATGACGATGAACAAACTGATGCTCAACATCCAAACCACTGTCTAACAACAAAAGTATATCTGCCTGCGTCTCAACTGACGCCCTATTCCCAATACAGTGAACTACATTGTAAAAAAAAAAACATTTTTGAATTATATAGTTAATTGGTAAAATGATGAAAGTGTTTGTTTACTCTAAAAATGTATTTCCCCAAATGGAGATTTGAAGTAATTAAAAGTGACCTACTGTATGGGTGACGATGCCCAATAATGAGTTAATGGTCTCTGCATCGCAGCGTTGTTTAATGCTGAGCAGATCGTTGCGGACAAGGATACTATTGACTGCATGGATTACATACTGCATGGATTATAGTGTTACATGGATTACATACTGCATGGATTACATACTGCATGGATTACAGTGTTACATGGATTACATACTGCATGGATTACATACTGCATGGATTACATACTGCATGGATTACATACTGCATGGATTACAGTGTTACATGGATTACATACTGCATGGATTACAGTGTAACATGGATTACATACTGCATGGATTACAGTGTTACATGGATTACATACTGCATGGATTACAGTGTTACATGGATTACATACTGCATGGATTACAGTGTTACATGGATTACATACTGCATGGATTACAGTGTTACATGGATTACATACTGCATGGATTACAGTGTTACATGGATTACATACTGCATGGATTACAGTGTTACATGGATTACATACTGCATGGATTACAGTGTTACATGGATTACATACTGCATGGATTACAGTGTTACAGTGTAACATGGATTACATACTGCATGGGTTACAGTGTTACAGTGCAACATGGATTACATACTCAAATCAAATCCAATTTTATTTGTCACATACACATGGTTAGCAGATGTTAATGCGAGTGTAGCGAAATGCTTGTGCTTCTAGTTCCGACAATGCAGTGATAACCAACAAGTAATCTAACTAACAATTCCAAAACTACTGTCTTATACACAGTGTAAGGGGATAAGGAACATGTACATAAGGATATATGAATGAGTGATGGTACAGAGCAGCATACAGTAGATGGTATCGAGTACAGTATATACATATGAGATGAGTATGTAGACAAAGTAAACAAAGTGGCATAGTTAAAGTGGCTAGTGATACATGTATTACATAAGGATGCAGTCGATGATGTAGAGTACAGTATATACGTATGCATATGAGATGAATAATGTAGGGTAAGTAACATTATATAAGGTAGCATTGTTTAAAGTGGCTAGTGATATATTTACATCATTTCCCATCAATTCCCATTATTAAAGTGGCTGGAGTTGGGTCAGTGTCAATGACAGTGTGTTGGCAGCAGCCACTCAATGTTAGTGGTGGCTGTTTAACAGTCTGATGGCCTTGAGATAGAAGCTGTTTTTCAGTCTCTCGGTCCCAGCTTTGATGCACCTGTACTGACGTCGCCTTCTGGATGATAGCGGGGTGAACAGGCAGGGTAGCGGGGTGGTTCGGGTGGTTGATGTCCTTGATGATCTTTATGGCCTTCCTGTAACATCGGGTGGTGTAGGTGTCCTGGAGGGCAGGTAGTTTGCCCCCGGTGATGCGTTGTGCAGACCTCACTACCCTCTGGAGAGCCTTACGGTTGAGGGCGGAGCAGTTGCCGTACCAGGCGGTGATACAGCCCGCCAGGATGCTCTCGATTGTGAATCTGTAGAAGTTTGTGAGTGCTTTTGGTGACAAGCCGAATTTCTTCAGCCTCCTGAGGTTGAAGAGGCGCTGCTGCGCCTTCTTCACGACGCTGTCAGTGTGAGTGGACCAATTCAGTTTGTCTGTGATGTGTATGCCGAGGAACTTAAAACTTGCTACCCTTTCCACTACTGTTCCATCGATGTGGATAGGGGGTGTTCCCTCTGCTGTTTCCTGAAGTCCACAATCATCTCCTTAGTTTTGTTGACGTTGAGTGTGAGGTTATTTTCCTGACACCACACTCCGAGGGCCCTCACCTCCTCCCTGTAGGCCGTCTCGTCGTTGTTGGTAATCAAGCCTTCCACTGTTGTGTCGTCCGCAAACTTGATGATTGAGTTGGAGGCGTGTGTGGCCACGCAGTCGTGGGTGAACAGGGAGTACAGGAGAGGGCTCAGAACGCACCCTTGTGGGGCCCCCGTGTTGAGGATCAGCGGGGAGGAGATGTTGTTGCCTACCCTCACCACCTGGGGGCGGCCAGTCAGGAAGTCCAGTACCCAGTTGCACAGGGCGGGGCCGAGACCCAGGGTCTCGAGCTTGATGACGAGCTTGGAGGGTACTATGGTGTTGAATGCCGAGCAGTAGTCGAAGAACAGCATTCTCACATAGGTATTCCTCTTGTCCAGGTGGGTTAGGGCAGTGTGCAGTGTGGTTGAGATTGCATCGTCTGTGGACCTATTTGGGCGGTAAGCAAATTGGAGTGGGTCTAGGGTGTCAGGTAGGGTGGAGGTGATATGGTCCTTGACTAGTCTCTCAAAGCACTTCATGATGACGGAAGTGAGTGCTACGGGCGATAGTCGTTTAGCTCAGTTACCTTAGCTTTCTTGGGAACAGGAAAAATGGTGGCCCTCTTGAAGCATGTGGGAACAGCAGACTGGTATAGGGATTGATTGAATATGTCCGTAAACACACCGGCCAGCTGGTCTGCGCATGCTCTGAGGGCGCGGCTGTAAATGCCGTCTGGGCCTGCAGCCTTGCGAGGGTTAACACGTTTAAATGTCTGACTCACCTCGGGTGCAGTGAAGGAGAGACCGCATGTTTTCGTTGCAGGCCGTGTCAGTGGCACTGTATTGTCCTCAAAGCGGGCAAAAAGTTATTTAGTCTGCCTGGGAGCAAGACATCCTGGTCCGTGACTGGGCTGGGTTTCTTCTTGTAGTCCGTGATTGACTGTAGACCCTGCCACATGCCTCTTGTGTCTGAGCCGTTGAATTGAGATTCTACTTTGTCTCTGTACTGACGCTTAGCTTGTTTAATAGCCTTGCGGAGGGAATAGCTGCACTGTTTGTATTCGGTCATGTTGCCAGACACCTTGCCCTGATTAAAAGCAGTGGTTCGCGTTTCTTTCAGTTTCACGTTCTAATGAATGCTGCCATCAATCCACGGTTTCTGGTTAGGTGAATGTTTTTATCGTTGCTATGGGAATGACATCTTCGACGCACGTTCTAAATGAAGCGATTACACAGTGTAACATGGAATCAGCGTATTCGTCAATATTTTTATCTGACGCAATACGAAACATGTCCCAGTCCACGTGATGGAAACAGTCTTGGAGTGTGGAGTCAGCTTGGTCCACAAGTTACAGTGTTACAGTGGGTTACAGTGGGTTACAGTGTAACATGGATCACATACTGCATGGATTACAGTGTTACAGTGTAACATGGATTACATACTGCATGGATTACATACTGCATGGATTACAGTGTTACATGGATTACATACTGCATGAATTACAGTGTTACATGGATTACATACTGCATGGATTACAGTGTAACATGGATTACATACTGCATGGATTACAGTGTAACATGGATTACATACTGCATGGATTTCAGTGTTACATGGATTACAGTGTAACATGGATTACATACTGCATGGATTACAGTGTAACATGGATTACAGTGTAACATGGATTACATACTGCATGGATTACAGTGTTACATGGATTACAGTGTAACATGGATTACATACTGCATGGATTACAGTGTAACATGGATTACATACTGCATGGATTACAGTGATTACAACATGGATTACATACTGCATGGATTACAGTGTTACATGGATTACAGACTACATGGATTACAGTGTTACAACATGGATTACATACTGCATGGATTACAGTGTAACATGGATTACATACTGCATGGATTACAGTGTAACATGGATTACATACTGCATGAATTACAGTGTCACATGGATTACATACTGCATGGATTACAGTGTAACATGGATTACATACTGCATGGATTACAGACTACATGGATTACAGTGTTACATGTCTACCCAGACTGAGGACATGGATTACTTGGCAACACGTTTTTTTGATACATTTCCAACAAACTACTTTGTATTCAAAATAATCTACCATTTTTGTCAATATGAAAACATTTAATTTCATATGATTTTTGACATGATGACAAGAGGCCTGCACACATCCATGTTGACTTCAGGGAAGAATATCAGAACTATCTCTAATGTACAGAACAACTAAATGTATTTTACATTTTGAATTATGAAAATGTATTTCAGCCTTTATTTCTCGTTCTCCTTTCTTTGTTAGTACTTTTATTTAATTGTATTATTTTACCATGTGGAGCACTTTGTTACTTAGTCTGTGATAAAGTAGAGCTTCATCAGGCCCAGTAGTGTGTGTGTGTGTGTGTGTGTGTGTGTGTGTGTGTGTGTGTGTGTGTGTGTGTGTGTGTGTGTGGAGCACCAGTTCTTCTAGCCTTTTACCCTTCAGTGTAGTGAAGCCTCCAGTAAAGCCCAGTGTAATAAAGCCTCCAGTAAAGCTCTGTGTAAGGATTCCTCCAGTAAAGCCCAGTGTAGTGAATCCTCCAGTAAAGCCCAGTGTAGTGAAGCCTCCAGTAAAGCCCAGTGTAGTGAAGCCTCCAGTAAAGCCCAGTGTAGTGAAGCCTCCAGTAAAGCCCAGTGTAGTGAAGCCTCCAGTAAAGCCCAGTGTAGTGAAGCCTCCAGTAAAGCCCAGTGTAGTGAAGCCTCCAGTAAAGCCCAGTGTAGTGAAGCCTCCAGTAAAGCCCAGTGTAGTGAAGCCTCCAGTAAAGCTCTGTGTAAGGATTCCTCCAGTAAAGCCTCCAGTAAAGCCCAGTGTAGTGAAGCCTCCAGTAAAGCCCAGTTTAGTGAAGCCACCAGTAAAGCCCAGTGTAGTGAAGCCTCCAGTAAAGCCCAGTGTAGTGAAGCCTCCAGTAAAGCCCAGTGTAGTGAAGCCTCCAGTAAAGCCCAGTGTAGTGAAGCCTCCAGTAAAGCCCAGTGTAGTGAAGCCTCCAGTAAAGCCCAGTGTAGTGAAGCCTCCAGTAAAGCCCAGTGTAGTGAAGCCTCCAGTAAAGCCCAGTGTAGTGAAGCCACCAGTAAAGCCCAGTGTAGTGAAGCCTCCAGTAAAGCTCTGTGTAAGGATTCCTCCAGTAAAGCCCAGTGTAGTGAAGCCTCCAGTAAAGCTCTGTGTAAGGATTCCTCCAGTAAAGCCTTCAGTAAAGCCCAGTGTAGTGAAGCCTCCAGCTGGCTGACATATTGGCTGATTGGAGGCTTCCTTGGGTGGCTGTGAGGTAAGCCACAGTGGCCCTGCACTGTGAAACCAAAGTAATAGAGACCAGACTTTTATTCTCACTCGACTGTCAGGTATAAATGGGATGGATTACCTCTACATTACACTGTCCATCTCCTACTCTGCTTTTATCGGGGGGACTCAGAGGAGTCTCTCTCCATGGGGAGGAATGTTTAAATGCATTGCAAAATTACTGTTATTTTAATCTGTGTGTCAGGATTATTTGGATTTGTCAATTGGATTAAAGAAGAGCTGGACAGGCGTGCCATCTGCACAGAGAAGGTACAAAGAAACGTGTGTGTCAATACTCATCCAATCCTCATCCTATTCTGTCACACCCTGATCTGTTTCACCTGTCCTCGTTATTGCCCTCTACTCCTTCCAGGTGTCGCTTGTTTTCCCTCGTGTATTTATCCCTGTGTTTCCTGTCTCTCTGTACCAGTGTATTTATCCCTGTGTTTCCTGTCTCTCTGTACCAGTGTATTTATCCCTGTGTTTCCTGTCTCTCTGTGCCAGTGTATTTATCCCTGTGTTTCCTGTCTCTCTGTACCAGTGTATTTATCCCTGTTTCCTGTCTCTCTGTATCAGTGTATTTATCCCTGTGTTTCCTGTCTCTCTGTACCAGTGTATTTATCCCTGTGTTTCCTGTCTCTCTGTGCCAGTGTATTTATCCCTGTGTTTCCTGTCTGTCTGTACCAGTGCATTTATCCCTGTGTTTCCTGTCTCTCTGTACCAGTGTATTTATCCCTGTGTTTCCTGTCTCTCTGTTCCAGTGTATTTATCCCTGTGTTTCCTGTCTCTCTGTACCAGTGTATTTATCCCTGTGTTTCCTGTCTCTCTGTACCAGTGTATTTATCCCTGTGTTTCCTGTCTCTCTGTACCAGTGTATTTATCCCTGTGTTTCCTGTCTCTCTGTACCAGTGTATTTATCCCTGTGTTTCCTGTCTCTCTGTGCCAGTGTATTTATCCCTGTGTTTCCTGTCTCTCTGTACCAGTGTATTTATCCCTGTGTTTCCTGTCTCTCTGTACCAGTGTATTTATCCCTGTGTTTCCTGTCTCTCTGTACCAGTGTATTTATCCCTGTGCTTCCTGTCTCTCTGTGCCAGTGTAGTTATCCCTGTGTTTCCTGTCTCTCTGTACCAGTGTATTTATCCCTGTGTTTCCTGTCTCTCTGTACCAGTGTATTTATCCCTGTGTTTCCTGTCTCTCTGTACCAGTGTATTTATCCCTGTGCTTCCTGTCTCTCTGTGCCAGTGTAGTTATCCCTGTGTTTCCTGTCTCTCTGTACCAGTGTATTTGTCCCTGTGTTTCCTGTCTCTCTGTACCAGTGTATTTATCCCTGTGTTTATTGTCTCTCTGTGCCAGTTCGTCTTGTATGTTCCAAGTCAACCAGCGTTTTTTTCCCATACTCCTGCCTTTGCTATTGCCTTTTTTCTAGTCCTCCTGGATTTGACCCTTGCCTGTTCTGGACTCTGTACCCGCCTGCCTGACCTTTCTGCCTGCCTTGACCACGAGCCTGTCTGGCACTCTGTACCTCCTGATCTGGTTTTGACCTTTTGCCTGTCCACGACCATTCTCTTGCCAAATCCTTTTGGATTAATAAACATCTTAAACTCCAACCATCTGCATCTGGGACTCGTCATGATACTATTCACCTCTATCAAGCAGTGAAAGACTCAATAGAGTCAAACAAAGCTATTCGTAAAAACGAAAAGAAAATCCACATCTGTTTAAACATAGTTAGATATTGTTGATGACATGTTTTTGTAGATTTGAAAAGGTAATCATTAGACGGGTTATGGATTATAAAGCAAAGAGTCACATTGGTTTATAATTTTAAGGAGGTATATCCTCACAATGGACCCAGCACAGCCCAGCCCAGGACAGCCCAGCCCAGCCCAGCCCAGCCCAGCACAGCCCAGCCCAGCCCAGCCCAGCCCAGCCCAGCCCAGCCCAGCACAGCCCAGCCCAGCCCAGCCCAAAGCCTCTGTGTTACATTTACATGGTGTTCTGATCCTATGTCTGGTAAAATCCTGAAGGTGGTTCCTTGTGAACCAATA
>NC_068438.1:56082436-56112062 GCF_023373465.1 Oncorhynchus keta | reverse complement strand
ATGTGTCTGTCTCTGTTCCAGTGTTCCTTCTCTTCAATGTGTCTGTCTCCGTTCCAGTGTTCCTTTCTTCAAGTTCCAGTGTTCCTTCTCTTCAATGTGTCTGTCTCCAGTGTTCCAGTGTTTCTTCAGTGTTCTTCAATGTGTCTGTCTCCGTTCCAGTGTTCCTTCTCTTCAATGTGTCTGTCTCCGTTCCAGTGTCTGTCTCTGTTCCAGTGTTCCTTCCTTCAATGTGTCTGTCTCCGTTCCAGTGTTCCTTCTCTTCAATGTGTCTGTCTCCATTCCAGTGTTCCTTCTCTTCAATGTGTCTGTCTCCATTCCAGTGTTCCTTCTCTTCAATGTGTCTGTCTCCGTTCCAGTGTTCCTTCTCTTCAATGTGTCTGTCTCCATTCCAGTGTTCCTTCTCTTCAATGTGTCTGTCTCTGTTCCAGTGTTCCTTCTCTTCAATGTGTCTGTCTCCGTTCCAGTGTTCCTTCTCTTCAATGTGTCTGTCTCCGTTCCAGTGTTCCTTCTCTTCAATGTGTCTGTCTCCGTTCCAGTGTTCCTTCTCTTCAATGTGTCTGTCTCCATTCCAGTGTTCCTTCAATGTGTCTGTCTCCGTTCCAGTGTTCCTTCTCTTCAATGTGTCTGTCTCCGTTCCAGTGTTCCTTCTCTTCAATGTGTCTGTCTCCATTCCAGTGTTCCTTCTCTTCAATGTGTCTGTCTCCGTTCCAGTGTTCCTTCTCTTCAATGTGTCTGTCTCCATTCCAGTGTTCCTTCACTTCAATGTGTCTGTCTCTGTTCCAGTGTTCCTTCTCTTCAATGTGTCTGTCTCCAGTGTTCCAGTGTTCCAGTGTTCTTCTCTTCAATGTGTCTGTCTCCTGTCTCCGTTCCAGTGTTCCTTCTCTTCCTTCTCAATGTGTCTGTCTCTGTTCCAGTGTTCCTTCTCTTCAATGTGTCTGTCTCCTGTTCCAGTGTTCCTTCTCTTCAATGTGTCTGTCTCCGTTCAGTGTTCCTTCTCTTCAATGTGTCTGTGTTCCAGTGTTCCTTCTCTTCAATGTCTGTCAGTGTCTCCTTCCAGTGTTGTTCTTCAATGTGTCTGTCTCCGTTCCAGTGTTCCTTCTCTTCAATGTGTCTGTCTCCGTTCCAGTGTTCCTTCTCTTCAATGTGTCTGTCTCCATTCCAGTGTTCCTTCAATGTGTCTGTCTCCGTTCCAGTGTTCCTTCTCTTCAATGTGTCTGTCTCCGTTCCAGTGTTCCTTCTCTTCAATGTGTCTGTCTCTGTTCCAGTGTTCCTTCTCTTCAATGTGTCTGTCTCCATTCCAGTGTTCCTTCTCTTCAATGTGTCTGTCTCCGTTCCAGTGTTCCTTTCTTCAAGTGTTCCTTCCTTCAATGTGTCTGTCTCCGTTCCAGTGTTCCTTCTCTTCAATGTGTCTGTCTCTGTTCCAGTGTTCCTTCTCTTCAATGTGTCTGTCTCCGTTCCAGTGTTCCTTCTCTTCAATGTGTCTGTCTCTGTTCCAGTGTTCCTTCTCTTCAATGTGTCTGTCTCCGTTCCAGTGTTCCTTCTCTTCAATGTGTCTGTCTCCGTTCCAGTGTTCCTTCAATGTGTCTGTCTCCGTTCCAGTGTTCCTTCTCTTCAATGTGTCTGTCTCCGTTCCAGTGTTCCTTCTCTTCAATGTGTCTGTCTCCGTTCCAGTGTTCCTTCTCTTCAATGTGTCTGTCTCCGTTCCAGTGTTCCTTCTCTTCAATGTGTCTGTCTCCGTTCCAGTGTTCCAGTGTTCAGTGTTCTGTCTTCTCTTCAATGTGTCTGTCATTCCAGTGTTCTTCAATGTGTCTGTTCTGTTCCAGTGTTCTTCTCTTCAATGTGTCTGTCTCCGTTCCAGTGTTCCTTCTCTTCAATGTGTCTGTCTCCAGTGTTCCAGTGTTCCTTCAATGTGTCTGTCTCCAGTGTTCCTTCTCTTCAATGTGTCTGTCTCTGTTCCAGTTCTTCAATGTGTCTGTCTCCGTTCCAGTGTTCCTTCTCTTCAATGTGTCTGTCTCCGTTCCAGTGTTCTCTTCAATGTGTCTGTCTCGTTCCAGTGTTCTTCAATGTGTCTGTCTCCGTTCAGTGTTCCTTCTTCAATGTGTCTGTCTCCGTTCCAGTGTTCCTTCTCTTCAATGTGTCTGTCTCCGTTCCAGTGTTCCTTCTCTTCAATGTGTCTGTCTCTGTTCCAGTGTTCCTTCAATGTGTCTGTCTCTGTTCCAGTGTTCCTTCTCTTCAATGTGTCTGTCTCCATTCCAGTGTTCCTT
Organism: Oncorhynchus keta; assembly: GCF_023373465.1. Taxonomy (NCBI): domain Eukaryota; kingdom Metazoa; phylum Chordata; class Actinopteri; order Salmoniformes; family Salmonidae; genus Oncorhynchus; species Oncorhynchus keta. Next base: position 56,109,798 of record NC_068438.1, on the reverse strand, counting down.
CTCTTCAATGTGTCTGTCTCCATTCCAGTGTTCCTTCTCTTCAATGTGTCTGTCTCTGTTCCAGTGTTCCTTCAATGTGTCTGTCTCCATTCCAGTGTTCCTTTACTTCAATAAAAGTTCCAGACTGGCTAGGTTATGTGTACTCAGACTCCCAATGCCCTGTAGACAACCAATAACACCAGGTAGTACAATTGAACAACACAACAATGACACCCTATCAATCCACTAATTTGTCAATAAGGACAGTTATAAACAAGGTTTCTGCTTAAGGCAATAACTATTCACTGTCTCTCCCAGAGCAATGTAATGGTTCAATGCAGTATGTCTTCATCTCTGTACAGCAGCAGCCCAATAACCTTTCACCAGACCAAGCAGGCCTATAACTTCAAGGTAGACCATCTTTGGAAAACCTAATGTTACAGACACACCAAGAAATCTGCGTGCCAATAGGTATTCATCACAATAGGAGGCCGCTCCTTCTCTTGCAAGAACAAAGACGTACTGTTCCTGCTGTGTACTGACCTGGTACTGACAAACCTGCCATTTGTACTTGTAGAATCACAATGCTCCTCGGTGGCTGAGAACTAGACTTTGAGCCTTATCAGAAAGCACAAATCTCAACGTGAGGAACCGACAGAAGTGACAAGAAGGAGAAAAGAAAAAAGACTTCTCCGTGTATAATCCACCCCTTTCATCACAATTGTTCAGCTGCAAAATTACATCTTGTTTTTCTCTAGAGCAGGTATTTCAATCTTTTACATCTAGCTAAGGAGTTTTGTGCTTAAAGGATTTTTTTTGTGAGATTCAGTTCGATAGTGAACTGCTCATTAGTTATCTAGCTAGCTAACATTAGCTCGCTAACTGAGCCAGGCAGTCACACACTTCATATGAAACACATGGGGTGGTAAGTGCACCACAATGCACACAACACGGAATGCTTTACCAAGCTAGCGAGCTTAGAGGTGCTAAGTTGCTATCAGGCAGTCAGATTTCTCAGTGTGTCTGACCCTGGAGGCTTTTTTAGAAGACGGACTGGATGGGACAGACAGGTGATTGGACATGACTGTCTCTGGATTGGGTGAATTACAACACACGTGAACTTTTCTTCATAATTAATGTGAGGCAGCAATTTATCAGCCATAGTCAATACATACAGTGCCTTGCAAAAGTATTTCATCCCCCTTGGCATTTTTCCTATTTTGTTGCATCACAACCTGTAATTTGAATCTATTTTTATTTTTATTTCATGTAACGGACATACACAAAAAAGTCTAAATTGGTGAAATGAAATGAAAAAAATTACTTGTTTCAAAAACCGGAAAAGTGGTGTGTGCATATGTATTCACCCCCTTTGCTATGAAACCCCTAAATAAGATCTGGTGCAGCCAATTACCTCCAGAAGTCACATAATTAGTTAAATAGTCCTCCTGTGTGCATTCTAAGTGTCACATGATCTGACACATGATCTCAGTATATATATATACACCTGTTCTGAAAGGCCCTGCAACACCACTAAGCCCACCAAAACTCAGACCAGGCAAGGAGGGCATTAATCAGAGAGGCAATAAAGAGACCAAAGATAACTCTGAAGGAGCTGCAAAGCTCCACTGCGGAGATTGGAGTATCTGTCCATAGGACCACTTTAAGCCGTACACTCCGCAGAGCTGGGCTTTACGGAAGGGTGGCCAGAAAAAAAGCCATTGCTTAAAGAAAAAAATAAGCAAACACGTTTGGTGTTTGCCAAAAGGCATGTGGGAGACTCCCCAAACATATGGAAGAAGGTACTCTGGTCAGATGAGACTAAAATTGAGCATTTTGGCTATCAAGGAAAATGCTATGTCTGGTGCAAACCCAACACCTCTCATCACCTCGAGAACACCATCCTCACAGTGAAGCATGGTGGTGGCAGTATTCATGCTGTGGAGATGTTTTCCATCGGCAAGGAAACTGGTCAGAAATGAATGGTGGATGACGCTTTGAGATGTGAGACTGGGGCGGAGGTTCACCTTCCAGCAGGACAATGACCCTAATCATACTGCTTGAGTAAGGGGAAACGTTTCAATGTCTTGGAATGGCCTAGTCAAAGCCCAGACCTCAATCCAATTGAGAATCTGTAGTATGACTTAAAGATTGCTGTACACCAGTGGAACCTGTTTAACTGGAAAGAGCTGGAGCAGTTTTGCCTTGAAGAATGGTCAAAAATCCAAGTGGCCAGATGTGCCAAGCTTATAGAGACATACCCCAAGAGACTGTCAGCTGTAATTCCTGCAAAAGGTGGAAAGTATTGACTTTTGGGGTTGAAAACATTTGTTTGTTTTTTTACCTCTTCCATACTGACTTTTCGGAATTCAAAAGTACAATTCTTGTATTTCATAATTTGGTCCAATATGCTTGGATGTGTAGTGTCAGTGTTTGTTGTTGGCATATCATCCCAACGTTTGTTTATCTTGCCAATGAAAAAGTCATTAAAGTAGTTTGCAATAGCAGTGGGCTTTGTGATGAATGAGCTATCTGATTCAATGAATGAAGGAGCCGAGTTGGCTTTTTTCCCAAAATGTAAAGTTTCCCCAAAGCCTTTTACTATCATTCTTTATGTAATTCATATTTGTTTCATAGTGTAGTTTATTTCCGACCCATTGACCCCAGAGTAGAACATATGAATGTCTTTATGTCTGACCCATTGACCCCAGAGTAGATCTAAATAGCATCTGACTGTTCCATTGCCAACATAGTAGTATAATATAGTAACATAGTAGTATAATATAGTAGTATAATATAGTAACATAGTAGAATACTATAGTAATATAGTAGTATAATATAGTAACATAGTAGTATAATATAGTAATATAGTAGTATAATATAGTAACATAGTAGTATAATATAGTAGTATAATATAGTAACATAGTAGTATAATATAGTAACATAGTAGTATAATATAGTAATATAGTAGTATAATATAGTAACATAGTAAATAGTATAATATAGTAACATAGTAGTATAATATAGTAACATAGTAGTATAATATAGTAACATAGTAGAATAATATAGTAACATAGTAGTATAACATAGTAATATAGTAGAATAATATAGTAACATAGTAGAATAATATAGTAACATAGTAGAATAATATAGTAACATAGTAGAATAATATAGTAACATAGTAGTATAATATAGTAACATAGTAGAATACTATAGTAATATAGTAGTATAATATAGTACTATAGTAGAATAATATAATATAGTGGTATAATATAGAAATATAGTATAGTAACATAGTAGTATAATATAGTAATATAGTAGTATAATATAGTAACATAGTAGAATACTATAGTAATATAGTAGTATAATATAGAAATATAGTATAGTAACATAGTAACAACTGTAGCTCAGTTGGTAGAGCATGGCGCTTGTAACGCCAGGGTAGTGGGGTAGTGTAAGTAGAATAATTTAATAATATAGTGGTATAATATAGAAATATAGTAGCCTATAGTAGTATATTATAGTAACATAGTAGAATAATATAGTAGTATAATATAGTAACATAGTAGTATAATATAGTAATATAGTAGTATAATATAGTAACATAGTAGTATAATATAGTAACATAGTAGTATAATATAGTAGTATAATATAGTAACATAGTAGTATAATATAGTAATATAGTAGTATAATATAGTAACATAGTAGAATACTATAGTAATATAGTAGTATAATATAGTACTATAGTAGAATAATATAATAATATAGTGGTATAATATAGAAATATAGTAGCCTATAGTAGTATATTATAGTAACATAGTAGTATAATATAGTAACATAGTATAATAATATAGTAGTATAATATAGTAATATAGTAGTATAATATAGTAACATAGTAGTATAATATAATAATATAGTAGAATAATATAGTAACATAGTAGTATAATATAGTAATATAGTAGTATAATATAGTACTATAGTAGAATAATATAATAATATAGTGTTATAATATAGAAATATAGTAGCCTATAGTAGTATATTATAGTAACAAAGTAGTATAATGGAGTAACCATAGTATAATGCAGTAGTATAATAGTAGCACAGTAGCCTATATATAGTAAAATATTAGTAGTAAACCTGTATGTATAGTAATCCAGTAGTATAATAGAGTAGCCTAAAGTAGTATAATATAGTAACATAGTAGGCTATATACAGTTGAAGTAGGAAGTTTACATCCACTTAGGTTGGAGTCATTACACTCGTTTTCAACCAATCCACACATTTCTTGTAAACAAACTATAGTTTTGGCACATCTACTTTGTGCATGACACAAGTAATTTTTCCAACAATTGTTTACAGACAGATCATTTCACTTATAATTCACTGTATCACAATTCTAGTGGTCAGAAGTTTACATACACTAAGTTGACTGTGCCTTTAAACAGCTTTAGAAGCTTCTGATAGGCTAATTGACATAATTTGAGTCAATTAGAGGTGTACCTGTGGATGTATTTCAAGGCCTACCTTCAAGCTCAGTGCCTCTTTGCTTGACATCATGGAAAAATCTAAAGAATTCAGACCTCCAAAAGTCTGAATCATCCAATTTCCTAACGCCTGAAGGTACCACATTCATCTGTACAAACAATAGTACGCAATTATAAAACCATGGGACCACGCAGCCGTCATACCTCTCAGGAAGGAGAAGCGTTCTGTCTCCTAGAGATGAACATTCTTTGGTGGGAAAAGTGCAAATCAATCCCAGAACAACAGCAAAGGACCTTGTGAAGATGCTGGAGGAAACAGGTACAAAAGTAAAGAGGACATAGGCTGCGTCCCCAAATTGCACCTTATTCCCTATGTAGTGCACTACTTTTGACCAGGACTCATAGCTCTCTGGTCAAAAGTAGTGACTGTTAAATGTAGGGAATATGGTTCCATTTGGGACGCAAATATACTATAAGGTTAGCCATTAGACTAGCAGACTATACAGTTAGACAGACTCTGGAGCTGCTCAACTGAAGCAGTTAACAGAGGAAATGGGGCAGACAAACATAGTCATCCTTTATTGTTTGGATTCATTGTTATGTTTGTTTGTTATGTTTGTAAATACTGGAGGCATTTACTTTGTTCCCATGCTTGGATGACGAGGCAGTGTTATGTTACAACAACTCTTTGAGAAGAGCAGTGCTTTGCTAAATTTATTATTTTGTGTTTTCTTAGAGTTTGACTAAACACATAAACGCACGATTCAGACTCAGGAAATGTGCACGTTTCCTACACACTTCTCAGTAGTTAGAATTCAGACTCAGGAAATGTGCACCTTTCCTACACACTTCTCAGTAGTTAGAATTCAGACTCAGGAAATGTGCACCTTTCCTACACACTTCTCAGTAGTTAGAATTCAGACTCAGGAAATGTGCACCTTTCCTACACACTTCTGTGTAGTTGGCATTCAGACTCAGGAAATGTACACGTTTCCTACACACTTCTCAGTAGTTGGCATTCAGACTTGCCTTATGCAGGTGTATAATGGGCTCAGCAAGTGTGGTTCCTTTTCATGCTCTGTATACAATAATTCAACCATGGAAGACAGTCCCATGCTGGCCAACGGAATTTCTTGTGGAGTTTTCTTTCAATTGGGTTTTCAGTTACATTTATCTAAAGCCTTCATAATGTCGTCGACACACTCAGTAGAATACATAGAGATGACCGTTCAGAACATTAGGGATCAATGAAGAGAGACATCTCAATATATGCATATTCATTCATTCAGCACCAACTGGTAGATTTAAAAAATACCCTGATCTTGTAAATGATTTGGCTTTTAACCAACAAAATATATTCGTTAGGAAGTTGCCATATTCAAGTTCACTCCACGAAATGGTGTAAATTGAGAAAAGTCTACAATGAGGGTTGACCAGTAGTTCTGTAAATCCGCCTGAATAATCCTCACTTGTCGTGGATCTGTGATGACAACGGTCTAGTCGTGAACCTCCAGGCTCCAGGTTTAAACTGCTACATACGGTCTGAGTTGTCTGCTCTCTGTTATACACCTGTCAACAACGGTCTAGTCGTGAACCTCCAGGCTCCTGGTTTAAACTGCTACATACGGTCTGAGTTGTCTGCTCTCTGTTATACACCTGTCAACAACGGTCTAGTCGTGAACCTCCAGGCTCCTGGTTTAAACTGCTACATACGGTCTGAGTTGTCTGCTCTCTGTTATACACCTGTCAACAACGGTCTAGTCGTGAACCTCCAGGCTCCTGGTTTAAACTGCTACATACGGTCTGAGTTGTCTGCTCTCTGTTATACACCTGTCAACAACGGTCTAGTCGTGAACCTCCAGGCTCCTGGTTTAAACTGCTACATACGGTCTGAGTTGTCTGCTCTCTGTTATACACCTGTCAACAACGGTCTAGTCGTGAACCTCCAGGCTCCTGGTTTAAACTGCTACATACGGTCTGAGTTGTCTGCTCTCTGTTATACACCTGTCAACAACGGTCTAGTCGTGAACCTCCAGGCTCCTGGTTTAAACTGCTACATACGGTCTGAGTTGTCTGCTCTCTGTTATACACCTGTCAACAACGGTCTAGTCGTGAACCTCCAGGCTCCTGGTTTAAACTGCTACATACGGTCTGAGTTGCCTGCTCTCTGTTATACACCTGTCAACAACGGTCTAGTCGTGAACTAGTCATGAAATTGAGCTCCAGGTTTAAACTGATACATACAGTGACTTCGGGAAGTATTCAGACTCCTTGACTTTTTCCACATTTTGATAGGATATTATTATTCTATTATTCTATATTCTATTATCCTTATTCTAAAACATATTAAATAGTTTTTTTCTGTGTTATATAGCTCTTATCAAATTGTAAATGACAGTGTATTGACAATGGTGTAATTTCTGTAGGAAACAAGAAAGGAGATGGTGTTCCACTTGGAATCGACACTTTGCTCGACCTTATTCATAGTTTCAATGTGGGCAAAGGTGATGCAATTATGAGGAAATTAAGTCAGGTTTAGTGTCGTGACGTTGTATTGGTTAATGTGACGACTGTTGTTCATCGAATGATTACAAGTTTTTAATTATGTGATTAACTGAATCAAGCAATTATTATCTCATTAACCTGGGGCACCATGGGAAAACTAGTTTTCATTGAGTTTCTATTTCCCAAATTAACTCAAAGAATATCAGAATATCGATTTTACAACAGCCGCTAGTTAACCAGTTTCCTCTATTAGTCTCATAATCTGACGTCGTGTAGCCCTTGAATCTGCACGGACCCGGGTCCCACTAATGAATTCGTACCACACCAATCTTAGTTGAATATTTATTTACTAAAAGCTAAAATGATGATAAAAGATTTGTCAGCTATGCTATTCTAACCCTAGCCTTGCCTCAAATTGCCGCTCTTATGGGTCAGAATACAATGATGTAATTACATGGTGATGATCTCCTGGGATTCTCTGCATGGACCGTTCCGTTGTTCGATGACGCACTTCTCCTGCGCACCTCGTTGCTCGTTCTCCCAGTGTCCGTGTCCTTTGTGGCTTAGGAGTCTGTCCCCCCTCCCCCTTTTCTCCGGAAGGGGTCTTCTGAGGACAGACAGCTCTGTAGCTCAGAGCTCACAGCATAAGAATGAAACCGTTTAGATACCACGATTCGATGGAAGATGGAGGCTAGGTGGTTCGACTTGAATTCACCCGCTTAGACACAGCTACTCATCTCTTTGTCCTCAAACTTGCGTTGCGTTCTGGGTTGGTTGACTATTTCAGACCCTGCTGCAGCTGGGGTCACGTAGTCCTGTCGTAAATTCTATACTCACAGGTTTTATACCCTTGGGTCAGAAGTGGGCGTAGCCGCCTTTAGGGTAGTTCTCTGGGCGTACCAAGTTAATGAGGCAAGGTTAGATTTATCTCAATCCCATTTTAGACAACTAACTTAACATTTCATCTCCCCAAAACATTCTCTTTGATTTGGATATTTTCCATATAACGTACAATGTGTAAACATCAAACATATACTAGGAAAACCCTTCACATTACAATGTTTTCGTAATAACGTCATTTATTAACCTTTAATAACAGAACAAAAATGACATACATTTTCATATTCCATCTATTGTCATGACCTCCTTTGTGTCTGACGGAAACCATCGTTCGAAGTCCCTTTATTTCATGGTTAATGTTCTGAGGTTGGTTCTCCATAGTAACAGAACAAAGGAATTTTACAAGGGTGAGGGGCCATAAACCCCCACGTCTTCAGACCCACAGCTCTCTCCTCCTCTGTTGGGGTTAAGAGATAATCTGTAGGGTTGTGCTGTCCTGTAACCTGATCTGATCAAGACAGTCATGACATTAGAAAGTGGTGTATCTCTAGACACACCTCCACCACACCTTCATTTCTTTCATCTCCACCCCAGATCAATAGTGGGTCAATAGCTATTCTCATGCTTAAGTTCAAGGTCAGAATACCGTAGAGAGAAAGGTGCATTATAAGGGAATTACGTTAACTTGATTTAACACATCCCACCATGTTCTTTGTTTGTTGTGAGTTCACTGCTTTTCAGTTGTTGTCTTTCAGGACAGTATGATGCTCTTACTGAGTAGAAGGAATATTTCCCTTGGTGGGGGTGAAAGAGAAAATATATTATATTGTAAGTATTTCAATCCAGTTCTGTTAGAACTGAAAAATCCCACTGATTTAAAAGGGTGTGAAAGACAGTAAGTGCAGCACATCCCAACGTTGGAATGAAGCTCAGTCAATAGGGGAGGTGATTGGAACATAGCTGGACATCAAAGTTCTGGAACATAGCTGGACATCTGGAACAAGACATCAAAGTTCTGGAACATCAAGCTGGACATCAAAGTTCTGGAACACAGCTGGACATCAAACTTCTGGAACACAGCTGGACATCAAAGTTCTGGAACATAGCTGGACATCAAATTCTGGAACTAGAACATAGCTGGACATCATGCCTCTGGGACATGGCTGAACATTCTGGAACACAGCTGACATCAAAGTTCTGGAACATATCTGGACATCATGCCTCTGGAACATAGCTGGACATCAAAGTTCTGGAACATAGCTGGACATCAAAGTTCTGGAACATAGCTGGACATCAAAGTTCTGGAACATAGCTGGACATCAAAGTTCTGGAACATAGCTGGACATCAAAGTTCTGGAACATAGCTGGACATCAAAGTTCTGGAACACAGCTGGACATCAAACTTCTGGAACATAGCTGGACATCAAGCTTCTGGAACATATCTGGACATCAAGCTTCTGGAACATAGCTGGACATCAAAGTTCTGGAACACAGCTGGACATCAAAGTTCTGGAACACAGCTGGACATCAAAGTTCTGGAACATAGCTGGACATCAAAGTTCTGGAACATAGCTGGACATCAATCAGTTCTGGAACATAGCTGGACATCAAAGTTCTGGAACATAGCTGGACATCAAAGTTCTGGAACACAGCTGGACATCAAGCTTCTGGAACATATCTGGACATCAAAGTTCTGGAACATAGCTGGACATCAAAGTTCTGGAACATAGCTGGACATCAAAGTTCTGGAACACAGCTGGACATCAAGCTTCTGGAACATAGCTGGACATCAATCTTCTGGAACATATCTGGACATCAAGCTTCTGGAACATATCTGGACATCAAAGTTCTGGAGCATAGCTGGACATCAAAGTTCTGGAGCATAGCTGGACATCAAAGTTCTGGAACACAGCTGGACATCAAAGTTCTGGAACACAGCTGGACATCAAAGTTCTGGAACATAGCTCTCAAAGTTCTGGAACATAGCTGGACATCAAAGTTCTGGAACACAGCTGGACATCAAGCTTCTGGAACATATCTGGACATCAACAGTTCAAAGTTCTGGAACACAGCTGGACATCAAAGTTCTGGAACATATCTGGACATCAAAGTTGGACATGGAACATAGCTGGACATCAAAGTTCTGGAACATAGCTGGACATCAAGTTCTGGAACATATCTGGACATCAAAGTTCTTAGCTGGAACAGTTCTAGCTGGACATCAAGCTTCTGGAACATATCTGGACATCAAAGTTCTTAGCTGGACATCAAAGTTCTGACATAGCTGGACATCAAAGTTCTTGACATGTTCTGGAACCCAGCTGGACATCACCTGGCCATGCTCTGGGACACAGCTGGACATGAGCCCTCTCGTGAGGACATACCTGGACATCAAAGTTCTGGCTAGCTGGACTGTCTGGAACCCAGTCCACAGCTGACATGTAGCTGCTTCTGGAACAGTTTCACAGCTGGACATCTGCTTCTGGAACATATCTGGACATCAAAGTTGGAACATGCTGGTCAAAGTTCTGGAACATAGCTGAACATCTCTGGAACATGTTCTGGACATAATCTGGAACATAGCTGAACATCAATCTTCTGGAACATATCTGGACATCCTTCTGGAACATATCTGGACATCCGGTTCCTGGACATCAAAGTTTCTAGCTGGACATCAAGGTTCTGGCCTTTCTCAAAGTTCTGGAACATAGCTGGACATCAACATTCTAGAACATATCTGGACATCATGCCTTGTTTGCTGTTCATGGACATCATGCCTCTGGGACATATAGCTGGACATTTAGGATGGACATCAACATTCTGGAACATTTCTGAACATATCTGGCATCAAAGTTCTGAGATATCTGGAGATAGCTGGACATCAATGCTGGACATGAACTTTCTGGAACACAGCTATATAAATCAAAGTTCTGATTTGATTTGATTCTGAACATTTGATTTGGAACATCAGCTGGACATGAACATTCTGGAACACAGCTGGACATCAACATTCTGGAACATAGCTGGACATCATGCCTCTGGAACATATAGCTGGACATCATGCCTCTGGAACATATAGCTGGACATCATGCCTCTGGAACATATAGCTGGACATCACACCTCTGGAACATATCTGGACATCAAGCTTCTGGAACATATCTGGACATCAAAGTTCTGGAACATAGCTGGACATCAACATTCTGGAACATAGCTGGACATCAACATTCTGGAACATATCTGGACATCAAAGCTTCTGGAACACAGCTGGACATGAACATTCTGGAACACAGCTGGACATCAACATTCTGGAACATAGCTGGACATCATGCCTCTGGAACATAGCTGGACATCATCAACATTCTGGAACATATCTGGACATCAACATTCTGGACATCACTTCTGGACATCTGGACATCATTCTGGAACACTTCTGGACATCAACATTCTGGAACATCAGCTGGACATCAACATTCTGGAACACAGCTGGACATCACGTTCTGGAACACTTCTGGACATCAACATTCTGGAACATATCTGGACATCATCGCCTCTGGGACATAGCTGGACATCAACATTCTGGAACACTTCTGGACATCAACATTCTGGAACATATCTGGACATCATGCCTCTCAACATTCTGGAACACTTCTGACATAGATGGACATCACAGTTCTGGAACATATCTGGACATCAATTCTGGAACATATCTGGACATCATGCCTCTGTTCTGGACATAGCTGGACATCATGCATTCTGGAACATAGCTGGACATCAAGCTTCTGGAACATAGCTGGACATCAAAGTTCTGGAACATATCTGGACATCAAGCTTCTGGAACACAGCTGGACATGAACATTCTGGAACACAGCTGGACATCAACATTCTGGAACATAGCTGGACATCATGCCTCTGGAACATAGCTGGATATCAAGCTGGACATCATTCTGGAACATATCTGGACATCAACATTCTGGAACACTTCTGGACATGACAAATTCTGGAACACAGCTGGACATCAGCATTCTGGAACACAGCTGGACATCAAAGTTCTGGAACATAGCTGGACATCAACATTCTGGAACACTTCTGGACATCAATCATTCTGGAACATATCTGGACATCACGCCTCTGGGACATAGTTCTGGACATCAACATTCTGGAACACTTGGACATCAACGTTGGAACTGGACATCATAGCTGGACACATTCTGGAACATATCTGGACATCATGCAAAGTTCTGGGACATAGATGGACATCACAACTCTGGAACATATCTGGACATCATGCCTCTGGGACATATAGCTGGACATCATGCCTCTGGGACATAGATGGACATCACACATTCTGGAACATATCTGGACATCATGCCTCTGGAACATAGCTGGACATCAACATTCTGGAACACTTCTGGACATCAACATTCTGGAACATGGCTAGACATGAACATTCTGGAACACTTCTGGACATCAAAATTCTGGAACATAGCTGGACATCACGCCTCTGGAACACAGCTGGACATCTCTCCTCTGGAACATAGCTGGACATCACGCCTCTGGAACATAGCTGGACATCTCTCCTCTGGAACATAGCTGGACATCTTCTGGAACATAGCTGGACATCTCTCCTCTGGAACATAGCTGGACATCTCTCCTGGAACCAGCTGGACACATAGCTGGACATCTCTCCTCTGGAACATAGCTGGACATCTCTCCTCTGGAACATAGCTGGACATCACGCCTCTGGAACATAGCTGGACATCTCTCCTCTGGAACATAGCTGGACATCTCTCCTCTGGAACATAGCTGGACATCTCTCCTCTGGAACATAGCTGGACATCTCTCCTCTGGAACATAGCTGGACATCTCTAGCTGGACTCAAAGTTCTGGAACATAGCTGGACATCATGCCTCTGGAACATATAGCTGGACATCTCTCCTCCGGAACATATAGCTGGACATCAACATTCTGGAGCATTTCTGGACATCACACCTCCGGAGCATATCTGGATTGCGGGGAGTATAGATGAACAAGATTCACAAACAAAGAAAAGTCCCAGACTTGGAAGAAATTACGAAAGGGCTGTCTGATCTCGTTCCACAAACATCACACAGTCAGAAGCATGCAGAAATCTAGAGCAGAGCATAGTCCCCTCTCACTTCAAATAAGATGATATCTCATAATGAAATAGCCCTGACGTATGAATGTTTCTTGCATATGAAAATATTATCAGGCTGTTCAGACAGCTTTTATTGACCCATTAGGCAACACTGAGAGACTCTTGTGGACAAGAATGAATTTGATAGCAGATATAGTACATATAAATAACCACAAGTTCATTGGATTTCACTTCACTAGATAATCGAACTGAAATGCAGACCTAAAATAAAACTTGATATCTAAGGCATTACATAGTAGTTACAAGAGAGTATCTAAAGTATCAGGCCCAGAACAGAGTATCAGACCCAGAACAGAGTATCTAAAGTGTCAGTATCAGACCCAGAGTATCAGGAAATCCAAACCTTTAATTTCTTAAACAACCACCTACAGAAAAGATACAGTTGCCCAGAAAGAGGGGCTTTGAAGAGCTAGCCATTACGACAGTGGCCATTACGACCGTGGCCATTACGACCGTGGCCATTACGACAGTGGCCATTACGACAGTGGCCATTACGACAGTGGTCATTACGACAGTGGCCATTACGACAGCGGCCATTACGACAGTGGCCATTACGACAGCGGCCATTACGACAGTGGCCATTACGACAGCGGCCATTACGACCGTGGCCATTACGACAGTGGCCATTACGACCGTGGCCATTACGACAGTGGCCATTACGACAGTAGCCATTACGTGGCCATTACGACAGTGGTCATTACGACAGTGGCCATTACGACCGTGGCCATTACGACAGTGGCCATTACGACCAGTGGCCATTACGACAGTGACCATTACGACAGTGGCCATTACGACCGTGGCCATTACGACAGCGGCCATTACGACAGTGGTCATTACGACAGTGGCCATTACGACAGTGGCCATTACGACAGTGGCCATTACGGCCGTGGCCATTACGACAGTGGCCATTACGACCGTGGCCATTACGACAGCGGCCATTACGACAGTGGTCATTACGACAGTGGCCATTACGACAGCGGCCATTACGACCGTGGCCATTACGACAGCAGCCATTACGACGGTGACCATTACGACAGTGACCATTACGACAGCGGCCATTACGACAGTGACCATTACGACAGTGACCATTACGACAGTGGCCATTACGACCGTGGCCATTACGACCGTGGCCATTACGACCGTGGCCATTACGACAGTGGCCATTACGACAGTGGCCATTATGACAGTAGCCATTACGACAGTGACCATTACGACAGTGGCCATTACGACAGTGACCATTACGACAGTGGTCATTACGACAGTAGCCATTACGACAGTGGCCATTACGACAGTGGCCATTACGACAGTGACCATTACGACAGTGGTCATTACGACAGTAGCCATTACGACAGTGGCCATTACGACAGTGGCCATTACGACAGTGGCCATGGCGACAGTGACCATTACGACAGTGGCCATTACGACAGTGACCATTACGACGGTGACCATTACGACAGCGGCCATTACGACAGTGACCATTACGACAGTGACCATTACGACAGTGGCCATTACGACAGTGGCCATTACGACAGTGACCATTACGACAGTGGCCATTACGACAGCGGCCATTACGACAGTGACCATTACGACAGTGGCCATTACGACAGTGGCCATTACGACAGTGACCATTACGACAGTACGGCCGTGGCCATTACGACAGTGGCCATTACGACAGTGGCCATTACGACCGTGGCCATTACGACAGTGGCCATTACGACAGTGACCATTACGACAGTAGCCATTACGACCGTGGCCATTACGACAGTGGCCATTACGACAGTGACCGCCATTACGACAGTACGACCGTGGCCATTACGACAGTGGCCATTACGACAGTGACCATTACGACAGTACGACCGTGGCCATTACGACAGTGGCCATTACGACAGTGACCATTACGACAGTGGTACGACCGTGGTCATTACGACAGTGGCCATTACGACAGTGACCATTACGACAGTGACCATTTACGACCGTGGCCATTACGACAGTGGCCATTACGACAGTGGCCATTACGACCGTGGCCATTACGACAGTGACCATTACGACCATTACGACCGTGGCCATTACGACAGTGGCCATTAAGACAGTGGCCATTACGACAGTACGACCGTGGCCATTACGACAGTGACCATTACGACAGTGACCGTGGCCATTACGACGAGTGGCCATTACGACAGTGACCATTACGACAGTGGCCATTACGACCGTGGCCATTACGACAGCGGCCATTACGACAGCGACCATTACGACAGTGACCATTACGACAGTGGCCATTACGACCGTGGCCATTACGACAGTGGCCATTACGACAGTGACCATTACGACAGTGACCATTACGACAGTGACCATTACGACAGTGACCATTACGACAGTGGCCATTACGACAGTGACCATTACGACAGCGGCCATTACGACAGTGGCCATTACGACAGTGGCCATTACGACAGCGGCCATTACGACAGTGGCCATTACGACAGCGGCCATTACGACAGCGGCCATTACGACAGTGGCCATTACGACCGTGGCCATTACGACAGTGGCCATTACGACAGTGGCCATTACGACAGTGGCCATTACGACAGCGGCCATTACGACAGCGACCATTACGACAGTGACCATTACGACAGTGGCCATTACGACAGCGGCCATTACGACAGCGGCCATTACGACAGCGGCCATTACGACAGTGGCCATTACGACAGTGGCCATTACGACAGCGGCCATTACGACAGCGGCCATTACGACAGCGGCCATTACGACAGTGGCCATTACGACAGTGGCCATTACGACAGTGGCCATTACGACAGTGGCCATTACGACAGCGGCCATTACGACAGTGACCATTACGACGTGGCCATTACGACAGTGGACCATTACGACAGCGGCCATTACGACAGTGGCCATTACGACAGCGGCCATTACGACAGTGGTCATTACGACAGTGGCCATTACGACAGTGGCCATTACGATGGCCAGACGGCCATTACGACAGCGGCCATTACGACAGTGGCCATTACGACAGTGACCATTACGACAGTGGCCATTACGACCGTGGCCATTACGACAGTGGCCATTACGACAGTGGCCATTACGACAGCGGCCATTACGACAGTGGCCATTACGGCCAGCAGTGGCCATTACGACAGTGGCCATTACGACTGGCCATTACGACAGTGGCCATTACGACAGCGGCCATTACGACAGCGACCATTACGACATTACGACCATGACCATTACGACAGTGGCCATTACGACAGCGGCCATTACGACAGCGACCATTACGACACTGCGACCATTACGACAGTGACCATTACGACAGTGGCCATTACGACAGTGACCATTACGACAGTGGCCATTACGACAGTGTGACCATTACGACAGTGACCATTACGACAGTGACCATTACGACCGTGGCCATTACGACAGTGACCATTACGACAGTGACCATTACGACAGTGACCATTACGACCGTGGCCATTACGACAGGTGACCATTACGACAGTGGCCATTACGACCGTGGCCATTACGACAGCGGCCATTACGACAGCGACCATTACGACAGTGGCCATTACGACAGTGGCCATTACGACCGTGGCCATTACGACCAGTGGCCATTACGACAGTGACCATTACGACAGCGACCATTACGACAGTGACCATTACGACAGTGACCATTACGACCGTGGCCATTACGACAGTGACCATTACGACAGCGGCCATTACGACCGTGGCCATTACGACAGTGGCCATTACGACAGCGGCCATTACGACAGTGGCCATTACGACAGTGGCCATTACGACAGCGGCCATTACGACAGTGGCCATTACGACAGTGGCCATTACGACAGTGGCCATTACGACAGTGGCCATTACGACAGTGGCCATTACGACAGTGGCCATTACGACAGCGGCCATTACGACAGTGGCCATTACGACAGTGGCCATTACGACAGTGACCATTACGACAGTGGCCATTACGACAGTGGCCATTACGACAGTGACCATTACGACAGTGGCCATTACGACAGTGGCCATTACGACAGTGGCCATTACGACAGTGGCCATTACGACAGTGGCCATTACGACAGCGGCCATTACGACAGTGGCCATTACGACAGTAGCCATTACGACAGTGGCCATTACGACAGTGGCCATTACGACAGTGACCATTACGACAGCGGCCATTACGACAGTGGCCATTACGACAGTGGCCATTACGACAGTGACCATTACGACAGTGGCCATTACGACAGTGGCCATTACGACAGTGGCCATTGCGACAGTGGCCATTACGACGACCATTAGCAGTGGCCATTACGACGGTGGCCATTACGACAGTGGCCATTACGACAGTGGTCATTACGACAGTGGCCATTACGACAGTGGCCATTACGACAGTGGCCATTACGACAGTGGCCATTACGACAGTGACCATTACGACAGCGACCATTACGACCGTGGCCATTACGACAGTGGCCATTACGACAGTGGCCATTACGACAGTAACCATTACCGTGGCCATTACGACAGTGGCCATTACGACAGTGACCATTACGACAGTACGACCGTGGCCATTACGACAGTGGCCATTACGACAGTGACCATTACGACAGTGACCATTACGACAGTACGACCGTGGCCATTACGACAGTGGCCATTACGACAGTGGCCATTACGACCGTGGCCATTACGACAGTGACCATTACGACAGTGGCCATTACGACCGTGGCCATTACGACAGTGGCCATTAAGACAGTGACCATTACGACAGTGGTACGACCGTGGCCATTACGACAGTGACCATTACGACAGTGTACGACCGTGGCCATTACGACAGTGGCCATTACGACAGTGACCATTACGACAATTACGACCGTGGCCATTACGACAGCGGCCATTACGACAGCGGCCATTACGACAGTGGCCATTACGACAGTGGCCATTACGACAGCGGCCATTACGACAGTGACCATTACGACAGTGGCCATTACGACGACCATTACGACGGTGACCATTACGACAGTGGCCATTACGACAGTGGCCATTACGACAGTGGCCATTACGACAGTGGCCATTACGACAGCGGCCATTACGACAGTGGTCATTACGACAGCGGCCATTACGACAGTGGCCATTACGACAGTGGCCATTACGACAGTGACCATTACGACAGTGGCCATTACGACAGTGGCCATTACGACAGTGGCCATTACGACAGCGGCCATTACGACAGTGGCCATTACGACAGTGGCCATTACGACAGTGGCCATTACGACAGTGGCCATTACGACAGCGGCCATTACGACAGTGGCCATTACGACAGTGACCATTACGACAGTGGCCATTACGACAGTGGCCATTACGACAGTGGCCATTACGACAGTGGCCATTACGACAGCGGCCATTACGACAGCGGCCATTACGACAGTGGCCATTACGACAGTGGCCATTACGACAGTGGCCATTACGACAGCGGCCATTACGAGTGGCCATTAGCGGCCATTACGACAGTGGCCATTACGACAGTGGCCATTACGACAGTGGCCATTACGACAGCGGCCATTACGACAGTGACCATTACGACAGTGACCATTACGACAGTGGCCATTACGACAGTGGCCATTACGACAGTGGCCATTACGACCGTGGCCATTACGACGTGTAGCCATTACGACAGTGGCCATTACGACAGTGGCCATTACGACAGTGACCATTACGACAGTGGCCATTACGACAGCGGCCATTGACAGCGACCATTACTTGACAGTGACCATTACGACAGTGGCCATTACGACAGTGGCCATTACGACCGTGACTTGCCATTACGACTGTAGCCATTACGACCATGGCCATTACGACAGTGGCCATTACGACAGTGACCATTACGACAGTGGCCATTACGACCATGGCCATTACGACAGTGGCCATTACGACAGTGGCCATTACGACAGTGACCATTACGACCGTGGCCATTACGACAGTGGCCATTACGACAGTGACCATTACGACAGTTGTCGACCCGTGGCCATTACGACAGTGGCCATTACGACAGTGGCCATTACGACAGTGGCCATTCGACAGTGACCATTACGACAGTGACCATTACGACCGTGGCCATTACGACCGTGGCCATTACGACAGTGGCCATTACGACCGTGGCCATTACGACAGTGACCATTACGACAGTGGCCATTACGACAGTGGCCATTACGACAGTGGCCATTACGACAGTGACCATTACGACCGTGGCCATTGTGGCCATTGTGACAGTGGCCATTTGACCGTGGCCTGTCTTACGACATTGGCCATTTGTCCTGCGACCATTACGACCGTGGCCATTACGACAGTGACCATTACGACCGTGACCATTACGACCGTGGCCATTTCGACAGCGGCCATCCAGATCACCACTACATCCATCCAGTGGCTTGTGTTGTCTTGTCTTTGTGTTGTCTTGTGTTGTCCTGGCTTTCCCTGTCTTGTCCTGTCCTGTCTTGTCTTGTCTTGTCCTTGTGTTGTCTATCTTGTGTTGTCTCGTCTTCTCCTGTCTTGTCTGGTCTTGTCTTAGCTTGTCCTGTGTTGTCCTGTCTTGTGTTGTCTTGTCTTGTGTTGTCTTGTCTTGTGTTGTCCTGTGTTGTCCTGTCTTGTCCTGTCTTGTGTTGTCCTGTCTTGTGTTGTCTTGTCTTGTGTTGTCCTGTGATGTCCTGTCTTGCCTTGTCCTGTCTTGCCTTGTCCTGTCTTGTCCTGTGTTGTCCTGTCTTGCCTTGTCCTGTCTTGCCTTGTCCTGTCTTGTCCTGTGATGTCCTGTCTTGCCTTGTCCTGTCTTGCCTTGTCCTGTCTTGTCCTGTGATGTCCTGTCTTGCCTTGTCCTGTCTTGCCTTGTCCTGTCTTGTCCTGTGATGTCCTGTCTTGCCTTGTCCTGTCTTGCCTTGTCCTGTCTTGTCCTGTGATGTCCTTTCTTGCCTTGTCCTGTCTTGTCCTGTGATGTCCTGTCTTGCCTTGTCCTGTCTTGTCCTGTGTTGTCCTGTCTTGCCTTGTCTTGCCTTGTCCTGTCTTGTCTTGTGATATCCTGTCTTGTGTTGTGTTGTCCTGTGTTGTCCTGTCTTGTGTTGGAGAATAGGCACCAGATCTATGTAATCCTGGCTTTAGTTGGAGTGTCTTGTCCTGTCGTGTTCTTGTCTTGTCATGTCCTGTCTTATCCTGTCTTGTCCTGTCTTGGAGAACTGTCACCAGATCTATTTAATCCTGGCTTTAGTTGGAGTGTCTTGTCCTGTCGTGTTCTTGTCTTGTCCTGTCTTATCCTGTCTTGTCCTGTCTTGTCCTGTCTTGGAGAACTGGCACCGGATCTATTTAATCCTGGCTTTAGTACGTCCCAATTGGACAGTTAACTCAGATGCCCATTGGTGTTTATTGTCTTGAACTGATTTCTTTGGTCTTTGTGTCGGCATGTTGTGAGTGGTTCAGTGTCAGGGCTTTTCTTCAGAGGGAATCCATATGGCAGTTAAGACCATTTGGCCAGTAACCAAAAGGTTGCTGGTTTGAATCCCTGAGCTGACTCCCTGACTTGCTGCACCCTCGACAACCACTGTGATTATTATTATTTGACCATGCTGGTCATTTATGAACATTTGAACATCTTGGCCATGTTCTGTTATAATCTCCACCCGGCACAGCCAGAAGAGTACTGGCCACCCCTCAGAGCCTGGTTCCTCTCTAGGTTTCTTCTTAGGCTTTGTCCTGTCTAGGGAGTTTTTCCTAGCCACCATGCCTCTACACCTGCATTGTTTGCTGTTTGGGGTTTTAGGCTGGGTTTCTGTACAGCACTTTGAGATATCAGCTGATACATTTGATTTGAAGACGGCAGCCCTCCGTACCTCTCTGATTCAGAGGGGTTGAATGTAGAAGTCACATTACAGTTGAAGACATTCAGTTGTGGCTGACTAGGTATCACCTCTCCTTTCACAGGTTCTTCCTGGGTCTTCCCTGGAGGCAGTGGTCTGTGTCAGAGCAAATACTAGCGCTAAAGACTCACATCCAGAACCTATAGTCACCAGGACTTAGGCTAATGATCCTGTTTGTCTGAGGGTAGCAGTTATTGGCTTTCTCCACATTAGTGGGAACGTAAGCTCTTTCTCCCCACCGAGAGGTAAACACCTCCTTTTTCAGAGGCCAGTGTGAGATATTGACGACAACTGACTGGTGATGACATCATTAATTGACTGCTCAGCGGGAGTCACGCCCTGTTCGTTGTGTTACAGACTTTATTTTCTGTGTTAATCTACAACAGAACTGTGCAGAATAATAATAATAATAATAATATATGCCATTTAGCAGACGCTTTTATCCAAAGCGACTTACAGTCATGTGTGCATACATTCTACGTATGGGTGGTCCGGGAATCAAACCCACTACCCTGGCGTTACAAGCGCCATGCTCTACCAACTGAGCTACAGAAGGACCACTGTGCTGCCGTGTAAAATGATTTACTCTTAAGGTTTTGAGACTCAAGAGAAGAGGAAATAAATGACACCAAAGATAACAAGAATGATGATGAAATTACAATAACGGCCCCGTGTTCCCTATGGGCCCTGGTCAGAGGCAGTCCGGAATATGGTGCCATTTGGGATGCAGGGTTCTGATGAGGTGAAACACCTATAAATGTCAGAACGCCATGCATAATACTATTTATTACTTAGCGTTGCCATGGGATCGACTTCATCTCTAAAGGTCAGAGTACATGACTAATTTCTGCTGACGTGGTCTTTGATCCTAAAGCATTGCAGTTATCACACATATTCATAGGAGTTATCACACACATTCATAGGAGTTATCACACACATTCATAGGAGTTATCACACACATTCATAGGAGTTATCACACACATTTATAGGAGTTATCACACACATTCATAGGAGTTATCACACACATTTATAGGAGTTATCACACACATTCATAGGAGTTATCACACACATTCATAGGAGTTATCACACACATTTATAGGAGTTATCACACACATTCATAGGAGTTATCACACACATTTATAGGAGTTATCACACACATTCATAGGAGTTATCACACACATTCATAGGAGTTATCACACACATTCATAGGAGTTATCACACACATTCATAGGAGTTATCACACACATTCATAGGAGTTATCACACACATTCATAGGAGTTATCACACATTCACATACGTCCTCTGGCAGGTAAGGGTGCTCTCGAGCGGCTAGATGTTCTTCACCATTCAGCCATCAGATTTGCCACCAATGCTCCTAATAGGACACATCACTGCACTCTATACTCCTCTGTCAACTGGTCATCTCTGTATACCCGTCGCAAGACCCACTGGTTGATGCTTATTGATAAAACCCTCTTAGGCCTCACTCCCCCCCTATCTGTGATATCTACTGCAGCCCTCATCCTCCACATACAACACCCGTTCTGCCAGTCACATTCTGTTAAAGGTCCCCAAAGCACACACATCCCTGGGTCGCTCCTCTTTTCAGTTCGCTGCAGCTAGCGACTGGAACGAGCTGCAACAAACACTCAAACTGGAAGGTTTTATCTCAATCTCTTCATTCAAAGACTCAATCATGGACACTCATACTGACAGTTGTGTCTGCTTTGTGTGATGTATTGTTGTCTCTACCTTCTTGCCCTTTGTGCTGTTGTCTGAGCCCAATAATGTTTGTACCATGTTTTGTGTTGCTGCCATGTTGTGCTGCTACCATGCTACCATTGTGGCCTTAGGTCTGTCTTTATGTAGTGTTGTGGTGTCTCTCTTTATGTAGTGTTGTGGTGTCTCTCTTTATGTAGTGTTGTGGTGTCTCTCTTTATGTAGTGTTGTGTTGTCTCTCTTTATGTAGTGTTGTGGTGTCTCTCTTTATGTAGTGTTGTGTTGTCTCTCTTTATGTAGTGTTGTGTTGTCTCTCTTTATGTAGTGTTGTGGTGTCTCTCTTTATGTAGTGTTGTGGTGTCTCTCTTTATGTAGTGTTGTGTTGTCTCTCTTTATGTAGTGTTGTGGTATCTCTCTTTATGTAGTGTTGTGGTGTCTCTCTTTATGTAGTGTTGTGTTGTCTCTCTTTACGTAGTGTTGCGGTGTCTCTCTTTATGTAGTGTTGTGGTGTTTCTCTTTATGTAGTGTTGTGGTGTCTCTCTTTATGTAGTGTTGTGTTGTCTCTCTTTATGTAGTGTTGTGTTGTCTCTCTTTATGTAGTGTTGTGTTGTCTCTCTTTATGTAGTGTTGTGGTGTCTCTCTTTATGTAGTGTTGTGGTGTCTCTCTTTATGTAGTGGTGTCTCTCTTTATGTAGTGTTGTGTTGTCTCTCTTTATGTAGTGTTGTGGTCTCTCTTTATGTAGTGTTGTGGTGTCTCTCTTTATGTAGTGTTGTGGTGTCTCTCTTTATGTAGTGTTGTGTTGTCTCTCTTTATGTAGTGTTGTGTTGTCTCTCTTTATTTAGTGTTGTGTTGTCTCTCTTTATGTAGTGTTGTGGCGTCTCTCTTTATGTAGTGTTGTGGTGTCTCTCTTTATGTAGTGTTGTGGTATCTCTCTTTATGTAGTGTTGTGTTGTCTCTCTTTATGTAGTGTTGTATGCTCTCTTTATGTAGTGTTGTGGGTCTCTCTTTATGTAGTGTTGTGGTGTCTCTCTTTATGTAGTGTTGTGGTGTCTCTCTTTATGTAGTGTTGTGGTATCTCTCTTCATGTAGTGTTGTGGTGTCTCTCTTTATGTAGTGTTGTGGTATCTCTCTTTATGTAGTGTTGTGGTGTCTCTCTTTATGTAGTGTTGTGTTGTCTCTCTTTATGTAGTGTTGTGGCGTCTCTCTTTATTTAGTGTTGTGGTGTCTCTCTTTATGTAGTGTTGTGGTGTCTCTCTTTATGTAGTGTTGTGGTGTCTCTCTTTATGTAGTGTTGTGGTGTCTCTCTTTATGTAGTGTTGTGGTATCTCTCTTTATGTAGTGTTGTGGTCTCTCTTCATGTAGTGTTGTGTTGTCTCTCTTTATGTAGTGTTGTGGTGTCTCTCTTTATGTAGTGTTGTGTTGTCTCTCTTTATGTAGTGTTGTCTCTCTTTATGTAGTGTTGTGGTGTCTCTCTTTATGTAGTGTTGTGGTGTCTCTCTTTATGTAGTGTTGTGTTGTCTCTCTTTATGTAGTGTTGTGGTATCTCTCTGTACGTAGTGTTGTGGTGTCTCTCTTTATGTAGTGTTGTGGCGTCTCTCTTTATTTAGTGTTGTGTTGTCTCTCTTTATGTAGTGTTGTGTTGTCTCTCTTTATGTAGTGTTGTGGCGTCTCTCTTTATTTAGTGTTGTGGTGTCTCTCTTTATGTAGTGTTGTGGTGTCTCTCTTTATGTAGTGTTGTGGTATCTCTCTTTATGTAGTGTTGTGGTGTCTCTCTTTATGTAGTGTTGTGGTGTCTCTCTTTATGTAGTGTTGTGGTGTCTCTCTTTATGTAGTGTTGTGGTGTCTCTCTTTATGTAGTGTTGTGGCGTCTCTCTTTATGTAGTGTTGTGGCGTCTCTCTTTATGTAGTGTTGTTGTCTCTCTTTATGTAGTGTTGTGTTGTCTCTCTGTATGTAGTGTTGTGTTGTCTCTCTTTATGTAGTGTTGTGGTGTCTCTCTTTATGTAGTGTTGTGGTGTCTCTCTTTATGTAGTGTTGTGGTGTCTCTCTTTATGTAGTGTTGTGGCGTCTCTCTTTATGTAGTGTTGTGGTGTCTCTCTTATCGTGATGTGTGTTTTGTCCTGTATTTGTATATTTAATTTGTATTATCTCCCGTCCCCACAGGAGGCCTTTTGCCTTTTGGGAGGCCGTCATTGTGAATAAGAATTTGTTTTCAACTGACTTGTCTAGTTAAATAAAGGTTAAA
The DNA here is from genome assembly GCF_023373465.1 of Oncorhynchus keta. NCBI lineage: Eukaryota > Metazoa > Chordata > Actinopteri > Salmoniformes > Salmonidae > Oncorhynchus > Oncorhynchus keta. The sequence goes on along the minus strand of NC_068438.1, from coordinate 56,084,947 downwards.
TAAATAACAAATATAAAAATAAACAATCTTTTAAGGTTCCACAGCCGAGCAGTGAATTTCAAGGTTCAACCACAAAGACCAGGAGTTTTTCCAATACCGCAATGAGGGACAACTATTGGTAGATGGGTATAAAAAATGTATCAATACACCCAGTCACTACAAATATACAGGCATCCTTCCTAACTCAGTTGCCGGAGAGGAAGGAAACCTCTCAGTGATTTCACCATGAGGTCAATGGTGACTTTAAAACAGCGACTGAGTGTAATGGCTGTGATGGGAGAAGACTGAGGATTGATCAACAGCATCATAGTTACTCCACAATACTAAACCTAATTGACAGAGTGAAAAGAAGGAAGCCTGTAAGTGACTGATCCAGAAAGACTCCCAGCTCTTAGAGACGTACTCAGAAAGACTCCCAGCTCTTAGAGACTTATCCAGAAAGACTCCCAGCTCTTGGAGACGTACTCAGAAAGACTCCCAGCTCTTAGAGACGTACTCAGAAAGACTCCCAGCTCTTAGAGACTGATCCAGAAAGACTCCAGCCTTAGAGACATACTCAGAAAGACTCCCAGCTCTTAGAGACTTATCCAGAAAGACTCCCAGCTCTTGGAGACGTACTCAGAAAGACTCCCAGCTCTTAGAGACGTACTTCAGAAAGACTCCCAGCTCTTAGAGACTGATCCAGAAAGACCCCAGCTCTTAGAGACATACTCAGAAAGACTCCCAGCTCTTAGAGACGTACTCAGAAAGACTCCCAGCTCTTAGAGACGTACTCAGAAAGACTCCCAGCTCTTAGAGACTGATCCAGAAAGACTCCTGCTCTTAGAGACGTACTCAGAAAGACTCCCAGCTCTTAGAGACGTACTCAGAAAGACTCCCAGCTCTTAGAGACGTACTTCAGAAAGACTCCCAGCTCTTAGAGACGTACTCAGAAAGACTCCCAGCTCTTAGAGACTTATCCAGAAAGACTCCCAGCTCTTAGAGACTTATCCAGAAAGATTCCCAACTCTTAGAGACGTACTCAGAAAGACTCCCAGCTCTTAGGACGTATCAGAAAGACTCCAGCTCTAGATACGTACTCAGAAAGACTCCCAGCCTAGAGACGTACTCAGAAAGACTCCCAGCTCTTAGAGACGTACTCAGAAAGACTCCCAGCTCTTAGAGACTTATCCAGAAAGACTCCCAGCTCGTAGAGACTTATCCAGAAAGACTCCCAGCTCTTAGAGACTTATCCAGAAAGACTCCCAGCTCTTAGAGACTTATCCAGAAAGACTCCCAGCTCTTAGAGACTTATCCAGAAAGACTCCCAGCTCTTAGAGACTTATCCAGAAAGACTCCCAGCTCTTAGATACGTACTCAGAAAGACTCCCAGCTCTTAGAGACTTATCCAGAAAGACTCCAGCTCTTAGAGACTTATCCATAAAGACTCCCAGCTCTTAGAGACTTATCCAGAAAGACTCCCAGCTCTTAGAGACTTATCCAGAAAGAGCTATAAATCGTTGCCAAAGGATTCTAACATGTATTGATTCAGGGGTGTGAATATTTATGTAAATTAGTTATTTATTTATTTTAATAAAATAAATAAAAACATAAACAACATGTGGAATAGGTCAAGGGGTAGGAATACATTCTGAAGGCACTAGACATTTACATGTTTGACATAATACCAATGTAAAGAAGTATATCACTGTTATTCTGACTACAACTAATGGAACAAGTTACAAAAATAGGGCCAAAGAGCTAGAAGAGCACACACAGAGAGAGAGGGCTAGGGGAGCACAGAGAGAGAGAGGGCTAGGGGAGCACAGAGAGATTGAGGGCTAGGGGAGCACAGAGAGATTGAGGGCTAGGGGAGCACAGAGAGAGAGCTAGGGGAGCACAGAGAGAGAGAGCTAGGGGAGCACAGAGAGAGAGCTAGGGGAGCACAGAGAGAGAGGGCTAGGGGAGCACAGAGAGAGAGGGCTAGGGAGCACAGAGAGAGAGAGCTAGGGGAGCACAGAGAGAGAGCTAGGGGAACACAGAGAGACAGCTAGGGGAGCACAGAGAGACAGCTAGGGGAGCACAGAGAGAGAGAGCTAGGGGAGCACAGAGAGAGAGCTAGGGGAGCACAGAGAGAGAGCTAGGGGAGCACAGAGAGAGAGCTAGGGGAGCACAGAGAGAGAGCTAGGGGGCACAGAGAGATAGAGCTAGGGGAGCACAGAGAGAGCTAGGGGAGCACAGAGATAGAGCTAGGGGAGCACAGAGAGAGCTAGGGGAGCACAGAGAGAGAGCTAGAGGAGCACAGAGAGAGAGCTAGAGGAGCACAGAGAGAGAGCTAGAGGAGCACAGAGAGAGAGCTAGAGGAACACAGAGAGAGAGCTAGGGGAGCACAGAGAGAGAGCTAGAGGAGCACAGAGAGAGAGCTAGAGGAGCACAGAGAGAGAGCTAGAGGAGCACAGAGAGAGAGCTAGAGGAGCACAGAGAGAGAGCTAGAGGAACACAGAGCTAGAGGAGCACAGAGAGAGAGCTAGA
>NC_068438.1:56014046-56082336 GCF_023373465.1 Oncorhynchus keta | reverse complement strand
CAGATCAGCTCCTGCATTTTTCAGCATTTTCTTTTAAAAAAAAGATAGATTAAGAGTTAGATAAACTTGGATTTTTGTCTGGAACACATACTGGATTCTACCCTCTACAACATAACCCCTACTTCAAATCAAAACTTAAAACCTACAACCTGATTTTGGACGGAATTACGGAATCACCTGGAAGGTTCACAACTACCAAGGATTTTTCTCTATACAGCAAATTCTCTGGAAAACAACAGAAACCTGAAAACACCATCCAACCTGGAACTGAGTGAGTAATGCTTAGTCTGAAACTATATCTTATTTCCAAAAGCCAAGAAGAAAAATACACAACATTACTTTATAAGGACTGAATTCTAACATAATTCTGCCAAGCTTGATACAGCTTCAACTAGCACTGACGTGTCAAGTGAGAGGTGTCAAAGCCCATTAGCCCAACAATGGCAGGAGAGTCACACAGTCTACCCCAACCAAATGGAGAGGCCTTAGAAGCTCCCTCCCGCTGTTCAGAGGCAATTAAAATACTGTACCCTTTGCATGTAAAGAATGAGAAGTCAAGAAAAGTTTACAAAATGAAGCTCCTTATGGAAAATCAAGAGACACTTTTGCTGACTATTACAAAAATGGGAACATCAGCAACCTTATCTTCCACACAAACCATCCCCTGGCATGGCACAGTGCTATATTAGCACACTACCCCTCTGTTAAGAGAACCGGGGTTAACGAGGGGTAGAAACTCAGAATACTTGATAACGAGGACTCTGAGTCAAGTAATATAAATATCTATAAGTCCGGAACAGTGATGGTACAGAGTAACCCCAAACAGTTTCAGCTGGACTTTCACCTAATCAAAGAATTAGCCCAACAGGAGAAGCTCTCCCTTGATAAAGATACCCCCACCCCGAGCGGGTCAAACCAGACCTCTTCATTATGTAACACCACAGACGAGCAACCCCCAGCGGAGAGTCACCCTCCCAGCACAGACTACCACTCCCTCATTGAAATGAAGGACAAATTCACCCAGCTGGAGGCAAGACAGGTGGAGCTGGAACAGCAGGTGATTACACTTCAGTCAGCACAGACCCAGACAACAGTCCAGCACAACAACACCCCTTAACCAGACCCGGAGAGCTGGAGGTGGACAGAGACATATCTGCACTCTGGACTGTGGTGAGACAACTTCAACAGGAAAAGAGCAGAATCAGGAGAAGAACAGAGCATTAGAGGAGAGGATCAGACTGCTGGTGGAGGAGAGGTTGAGGGGGATGGAGGAGAGGGTGAGGGGGATGGAGGAGAGGTTGAGGGGGACGGCGTGTGACAGAAGAACAACCCACTAGAGAGGTGGTCACCCCCACAGAGAAGCCAGCAGAACAGCCCACCCCAGCACCTGACAAAAGTTTCGACACCACAGCAGAACAGTCCACACCAGACCCTGACCATAGAGTCGACACCACAGCAGAACAGACAAATGAAGAACCACAAGCCCAGCGGCTCTCACCCCTCTGAGCACCCCCTGTCAGCCACCCTGATAGCCCTTCTGACAACCCCTCACACCCACTGAGGACAAACACAAGACACAGATTGTACTACTTATGATGGGAAATATATAGAAGAAAACAAACTTTTTCCCAAACATAGTGTGTCTAAACTCTGGTGTCCAAACACCCAGCGTGCCTCGACCTACTGTCTGAGGACCAACTAGGTTCACCCAGCCACATAATAATACACACAGGCACAAACAACCTGAGAGCACAGCAGGAAAGGGTGGCAACAGCACTGAAGGGAGTGATTGAAAAGGCTTCTTCTACTTTCCCCAACGCACAAGTGGTTATCTCCACCCTGCTACCACCAAAAGACTTCCACCCTGCCACAATACAGCGGGTAAACGCAAGTATTTCCCGTGACCGTGCCTCAAAACCAAATGTTTTCCTGGCCCACCACTCCACCCTGGACTTGAACAGCCTCTATGACCAGGTCCACCTCTACAAGGCAGCAGTGCCCACCTTGCCAGGACTCTAAAGGACATCGCTCTCAAACGTATCCCCAACACTTCACACAGGAGCAACAGATCCAATAGACTCCCACCCAGACCAATGAGACACCCTCCCAGATCTGCAGGACCCCCCCATGGACCTACACATAGAGGACCCACGCCAGAGGAATTACATCCAGACCACAGTACCCAGACACATCCACCCCCACCCCAACCCCACACCAACTCCTGCCCACCCCATGCACCCCCACCCCCGCAAAGAGGGCCTCAACATGGAAGCCACACATACGCCCAGGTAGTGAGCGGGCAAACAGTCCCAACCCCCACTCTCACACTCGCCCAAACCAATGGCATGTACCAGATGCTCAGCAGGCTCTGCTCACACTTACTGGCCTGAGGGCCCAAACCGACCAACAACATTGGACACTCTATGGAACAAAAAGCCTTCACTATATTATCCTGGAATATCCAAGGCCTGAGGTCATCTCTGCCTTTGGCCTAAAGAGCAGAAACCGGACTTCACCAAAGAAATCGGTAATACAGACATTGTCATCCTGCAAGAAACCTGGTATAGAGGAGATGGAACCACTGGTTGCCTCTAGGTTACAGAGAGCTGGTAGTCCCATCCACCAAACTACCAGGTGTGAAATAGGAAAGAAAGACTCAGGGTATGCTAATTTGGTATAGAGCAGACCTAACTCCCTCCATTAAATTAATCAAAACAGGAGCATTCTACATTTGGCTAGAAATTCAAAAGGAAATTATCTAATAACAGAGAAAAAAGTCCTCCTGTGCTGCCTATATCCCCCCACTCGAATCCCATATTTTAATGAAGACAGCTTCTCCATCCTGGAGGCGAAATCAATCATTCCAGGCCAGGGACATGTACTAGTCTGTGGCGACCTAAATGCCAGAACCGGACAAGAACCTGACACTCTCAGCACACAGGGGACAAACATCTGCCTGGAGGTGACAGCATCCCCTCCCACATATACCCCCTAGGCACAACTATGACAACATAACCAACAAAAACGGGTCACAACTCCTGCAGCTTTGTCGCACGCTGGGTATGTACATAGTCAATGGTAGGCTTCGAGGGGACTCCTATGGTAGTACACCTATAGCTCATCTCTTGGCAGTAGTACTGTAGACTACTTTATCACTGACCTCAACCCAGAATCTTTCAGAGTGTTCACAGTCAGCCCACTGACACCCCTATCAGACCACAGCAAAATCACAGTCTACTTAAACAGAGCAATACTCAATCATGAGGCATCAAAGCTAAAGGAACTGAGTAACATTAAGAAATGCTATAGATGGAAGGAATGCAGTTTGGAAACCTACCAAAAACAATTAGGCAACAACAAATTCAATCCCTTTTAGACAATTTCCTGGGTAAAACGTTCCACTGTAATAGTGAAGGTGTAAACTTGGCAGTAGAAAATCTTAACAGTATATTTGACCTCTCAGCTTCCCCATCAAATGTAAAAATCTCAAATAGAAAACCGAAGAAAATTAACAATAATGATAAATGGTTTGATGAAGAATGCAAAAATCTAAGAAAGAAATTGAGAAACCTGTCCAACCAAAAACATAGAGACCCGGAAAACCTGAGTCTACGCCTTCACTATGGTGAATCACTAAAACAATACAGAAATACACTACGGAAAAAGAAGGAACAGCATGTCAGAAATCAGCTCAATGTAATTGAAGAATCCATAGACTCTAACCACTTCTGGGAAAATTGGAAAACACTAAACAAACAACAACACGAATAATTATCTATCAAAATGGAGATGTATGGGTAAACCACTTCTCAATCTTTTGGTTCTATAACAAAGAATAAAGAGCAAAAACATATACATGATCAAATACAGATCTTAGAATCAACTATTAAAGACTACCAGAACCCACTGGATTCTCCAATTACATTGAATGAGTTACAGGACAAAATAAAAACCCTCCAACCCAAAATGGCCTGTGGTGTCGATGGTATCCTCAATGAAATGATCAAATATACAGACAACAAATTCCAATTGGCTATACTAAAACTCTTTAACATCATACTTAGCTCTGGCATCTTCCCCAATATTTGGAACCAAGGACTGATCACCCCAATCCACAAAAGTGGAGACAAATTTGAACCCAATAACTACCGTGGAATATGTGTCAACAGTAACCTTGGAGGAAAATCCTCTGCATTATTATTAACAGCAGACTCGTACATTTCCTCAATGAAAACAATGTACTGAGCAAATGTCAAATTGGCTTTTTTTACCAAATTACCGTACAACAGACCATGTATTTACCCTGCACACCCTAATTGACAACCAAACAAACCAAAACAAAGGCAAAGTCTTCTCATGCTTTGTTGATTTCAAAAAAGCCTTCGACTCAATCTGGCATGAGGGTCTGCTATACAAACTGATGGAAAGTGGTGTTGGGGGTAAAACATATGACATTATAAAATCCATGTACACAAACAACAAGTGTGCGGTTAAAATTGGCAAAAAACACACACATTTCTTCACACAGGGTCGTGGGGTTAGACAGGGATGCAGCTTAAGCCCCACCCTCTTCAACATATATATCAAACGAATTGGCGCGGCACTAGAAAAGTCTGCAGCACCTGGCCTCCCCCTGCTAGAATCCGGGGTCAAATGTCTGATGTTTGCTGATGATCTGGTGCTTCTGTCACCAACCAAGGAGGGCCTACAGCAGCACCTAGATCTTATGCACAGATTCTGTCAGACCTGGGCCCTGACAGTAAATCTCAGTAAGACCAAAATAATGGTGTTCCAAAAAGGTCCAGTCACCAGGACCACAAATTCAAATTCCATCTAGACACTGTTGCCCTAGAGCACACAAAAAACTATACATACCTTGGCCTAAACATCAGCGCCACAGGTAACTTCCTACAAAGCTGTGAGCGATCTGAGAGACAAGGCAATAAGGGCATTCTATGCCATCAAAAGAAACAAATTTCAACATACCAATTAGGATTTGGCTAAAAATACTTGAATCAGTGATAGAGCCCATTGCCCTTTATGGTTGTGAGGTCTGGGGTCCGCTCACCAACCAAGACTTCACAAAATGGGACAAACACCAAATTGAGACTCTGCACGCAGAATTCTGCAAAAATATCCTCCGTGTACAACGTAAAACACCAAATAATGCATGCAGAGCAGAATTAGGCCGATACCCACTAATTATCAAAATCCAGAAAAGAGCCATTAAATTCTACAACCACCTAAAAGGAAGCGATTCACAAACCTTCCATAACAAAGCCATCACCTACAGAGAGATGAACCTGGAGAAGAGTCCCTAAGCAAGCTGGTCCTGGGGCTCTGTTCACAAACACAAACACACCCTACAGAGCCCCAGGACAACAGCACAATTAGACCCAGCAAATCATGAGAAAACAAAAAGATAATTACTTAACACATTGGAAACAATTAACAAAAAAACAGAGCAAACTAGAATGCTATTTGGCCCTACACAGAGAGTACACAGTGGCAGAATACCTGACCACTGTGACTAACAAACTTAAGGGAAAGCTTTGACTATGTACAGACTCAGTGAGCATAGCCTTGCTATTGAGAAAGGCCGCCGTGGCAGACATGGCTCTCAAGAGAAGACAGGCTATGTGCTCACTGCCCACAAAAATGAGGTGGAAACTGAGCTGCACTTCCTAACCTCCTGCCCAATGTATGACCATATTAGAGATACATATTTCCCCCAGATCACACAGATCCACAAAGAATTCGAAAACAAATCCAATTTTGAAAAACTCCCATATCTACTGGGTGAAATTCCACAGTGTGCCATCACAGCAGCAAGATTTGTGACCTGTTGCCACGAGAAAAGGGCAACCAGTGAAGAACAAACACCATTGTAAATACAACCCATATTTACGCTTATTTATTTTATCTTGTGTCCTTTAACTATTTGTACATTGTATATATATATATATATATAATATGACATTTGTAATGTCTTTACTGTTTTGAAACTTCTGTATGTGTAATGTTTACTGTTCATTTTTGTTGTTTTTCACCTTATATATTCACTTTGTATGTTGTCTACCTCACTTGCTTTGGCAATGTTAACACATGTTTCCCATGCCAATAAAGCCCTTGAATTGAATTGAATTGAATTGAGAGCTAGAGGAGCACAGAGAGAGAGCTAGAGGAGCACAGAGAGAGAGCTAGAGGAGCACAGAGAGAGAGCTAGAGGAGCACAGAGAGAGCTAGAGGAGCACAGAGAGAGCTAGGGGAGCACAGAGAGAGAGCTAGGGGAGCACAGAGAGGGGAGCACAGAGAGAGAGCTATGGGCACCAGGGTAGTGGTTAGAGGAGGCAGGTAGCCTAGTGGTTAGAGGAGGCAGGTAGCCTAGTGGTTAGAGTAGACAGGTAGCCTAGTGGTTAGAGGAGACAGGTAGCCTAGTGGTTAGAGGAGACAGGTAGTCTAGTGGTTATAGGAGACAGGTAGTCTAGTGATTAGAGGAGACAGGTAGCCTAGTGGTTAGAGGAGGCAGGTAGTCTAGTGGTTATAGGAGACAGGTAGTCTAGTGGTTAGAGGAGACAGGTAGCCTAGTGGTTAGAGGAGACAGGTAGTCTAGTGGTTATAGGAGACAGGTAGTCTAGTGGTTAGAGGAGACAGGTAGCCTAGTGGTTAGAGGAGGCAGGTAGTCTAGTGGTTATAGGAGGCAGGTAGCCTAGTGGTTAGAGGAGACAGGTAGCCTAGTGGTTATAGGAGGCAGGTAGCCTAGTGGTTATAGGAGGCAGGTAGCCTAGTGGTTATAGGAGGCAGGTAGCCTAGTGGTTATAGGAGGCAGGTAGCCTAGTGGTTATAGGAGGCAGGTAGCCTAGTGGTTATAGGAGGCAGGTAGCCTAGTGGTTATAGGAGGCAGGTAGTCTAGTGATTAGAGGAGACAGGTAGCCTGGTGGTTAGAGGAGGCAGGTAGTCTAGTGGTTATAGGAGACAGGTAGTCTAGTGGTTAGAGGAGACAGGTAGCCTAGTGGTTAGAGGAGACAGGTAGTCTAGTGGTTATAGGAGACAGGTAGTCTAGTGGTTAGAGGAGACAGGTAGCCTAGTGGTTAGAGGAGGCAGGTAGTCTAGTGGTTATAGGAGGCAGGTAGCCTAGTGGTTAGAGGAGACAGGTAGCCTAGTGGTTATAGGAGGCAGGTAGCCTAGTGGTTATAGGAGGCAGGTAGCCTAGTGGTTATAGGAGGCAGGTAGCCTAGTGGTTATAGGAGGCAGGTAGCCTAGTGGTTATAGGAGGCAGGTAGCCTAGTGGTTAGAGGAGGCAGGTAGCCTAGTGGTTATAGGAGGCAGGTTGCCTAGTGGTTATAGGAGGCAGGTAGCCTAGTGGTTAGAGGAGACAGGTAGTCTAGTGGTTATAGGAGACAGGTAGTCTAGTGGTTAGAGGAGACAGGTAGCCTAGTGGTTAGAGGAGGCAGGTAGTCTAGTGGTTATAGGAGGCAGGTAGCCTAGTGGTTAGAGGAGACAGGTAGCCTAGTGGTTATAGGAGGCAGGTAGCCTAGTGGTTATAGGAGGCAGGTAGCCTGGTGGTTATAGGAGGCAGGTAGCCTAGTGGTTATAGGAGGCAGGTAGCCTAGTGGTTATAGGAGGCAGGTAGCCTAGTGGTTATAGGAGGCAGGTAGCCTAGTGGTTAGAGGAGGCAGGTAGCCTAGTGGTTATAGGGAGGCAGGTTGCCTAGTGGTTATAGGAGGCAGGTAGCCTAGTGGTTAGAGAGGCAGGTAGTCTAGTGGTTAAAGGAGACAGGTAGCCTAGTGGTTAGAGGAGACAGGTAGCCTAGTGGTTATAGGAGGCAGGTAGCCTAGTGGTTATAGGAGGCAGGTAGCCTAGTGGTTAGAGGAGACAGGTAGTCTAGTGGTTAGAGGAGGCAGGTAGTCTAGTGGTTAGAGGAGACAGGTAGCCTAGTGGTTAGAGGAGGCAGGTAGTCTAGTGGTTATAGGAGGCAGGTAGTCTAGTGGTTAGAGGAGACAGGTAGTCTAGTGGTTAGAGGAGGCAGGTAGTCTAGTGGTTAGAGGAGACAGGTAGCCTAGTGGTTAGAGGAGGCAGGTAGCCTAGTGGTTAGAGGGAGGCAGGTAGCCTAGTGGTTAAAGGAGACAGGTAGCCTAGTGGTTAGAGGAGGCAGGTAGTCTAGTGGTTAGAGGAGGCAGGTAGCCTAGTGGTTAGAGGAGGCAGGTAGCCTTGTGGTTAGAGGAGGCAGGTAGCCTAGTGGTTAGAGGAGACAGGTAGTCTAGTGGTTATAGGAGGCAGGTAGCCTAGTGGTTAGAGGAGACAGGTAGCCTAGTGGTTATAGGAGGCAGGTAGCCTAGTGGTTATAGGAGGCAGGTAGCCTAGTGGTTATAGGAGGCAGGTAGCTAGTGGTTATAGGAGGCAGGTAGCCTAGTGGTTATAGGAGGCAGGTAGCCTAGTGGTTATAGGAGGCAGGTAGTCTAGTGATTAGAGGAGACAGGTAGCCTAGTGGTTAGAGGAGGCAGGTAGTCTAGTGGTTATAGGAGACAGGTAGTCTAGTGGTTAGAGGGAGACAGGTAGCCTAGTGGTTAGAGGAGACAGGTAGTCTAGTGGTTATAGGAGACAGGTAGTCTAGTGGTTAGAGGAGACAGGTAGCCTAGTGGTTAGAGGAGGCAGGTAGTCTGAGTGGTTATAGGAGGCAGGTAGCCTAGTGGTTAGAGGAGACAGGTAGCCTAGTGGTTATAGGAGGCAGGTAGCCTAGTGGTTATAGGAGGCAGGTAGCCTAGTGGTTATAGGAGGCAGGTAGCCTAGTGGTTATAGGAGGCAGGTAGCCTGAGTGGTTATAGGAGGCAGGTAGCCTAGTGGTTAGAGGAGGCAGGTAGCCTAGTGGTTATAGGAGGCAGGTTGCCTAGTGGTTATAGGAGGCAGGTAGCCTAGTGGTTAGAGGAGACAGGTAGTCTAGTGGTTATAGGAGACAGGTAGTCTAGTGGTTAGAGGAGACAGGTAGCCTAGTGGTTAGAGGAGGCAGGTAGTCTAGTGGTTATAGGAGGCAGGTAGCCTAGTGGTTAGAGGAGACAGGTAGCCTAGTGGTTATAGGAGGCAGGTAGCCTAGTGGTTATAGGAGGCAGGTAGCCTAGTGGTTATAGGAGGCAGGTAGCCTAGTGGTTATAGGAGGCAGGTAGCCTAGTGGTTATAGGAGCAGGTAGCCTAGTGGTTATAGGAGGCAGGTAGCCTAGTGGTTAGAGGAGGCAGGTAGCCTAGTGGTTATAGGAGGCAGGTTGCCTAGTGGTTATAGGAGGCAGGTAGCCTAGTGGTTAGAGGAGGCAGGTAGTCTAGTGGTTAAAGGAGACAGGTAGCCTAGTGGTTAGAGGAGACAGGTAGCCTAGTGGTTATAGGAGGCAGGTAGCCTAGTGGTTATAGGAGGCAGGTAGCCTAGTGGTTAGAGGAGACAGGTAGTCTAGTGGTTAGAGGAGGCAGGTAGTCTAGTGGTTAGAGGAGACAGGTAGCCTAGTGGTTAGAGGAGGCAGGTAGTCTAGTGGTTATAGGAGGCAGGTAGTCTAGTGGTTAGAGGAGACAGGTAGTCTAGTGGTTAGAGGAGGCAGGTAGTCTAGTGGTTAGAGGAGACAGGTAGCCTAGTGGTTAGAGGAGGCAGGTAGCCTAGTGGTTAGGGAGGCAGGTAGCCTAGTGGTTAAAGGAGACAGGTAGCCTAGTGGTTAGAGGAGGCAGGTAGTCTAGTGGTTAGAGAGGCAGGTAGCCTAGTGGTTAGAGGAGGCAGGTAGCCTTGTGGTTAGAGGAGGCAGGTAGCCTAGTGGTTAGAGGAGGCAGGTAGCCTAGTGGTTAGAGGAGGCAGGTAGCCTAGTGGTTAGAGGAGACAGGTAGCCTAGTGGTTATAGGAGGCAGGTAGTCTAGTGGTTATAGGAGGCAGGTAGTCTAGTGGTTAGAGGAGGCAGGTAGTCTAGTGGTTAGAGGAGACAGGTAGCCTAGTGGTTAGAGGAGGCAGGTAGCCTAGTGGTTAGAGGAGGCAGGTAGCCTAGTGGTTAAAGGAGACAGGTAGCCTAGTGGTTAGAGGAGGCAGGTAGTCTAGTGGTTAGAGGAGGCAGGTAGCCTAGTGGTTAGAGGAGGGCAGGTAGCCTTGTGGTTAGAGGAGGCAGGTAGCCTAGTGGTTAGAGGAGGCAGGTAGCCTGAGTGGTTAGAGGAGGCAGGTAGCCTAGTGGTTAGAGAGACAGGTAGCCTAGTGGTTAGAGGAGGCAGGTAGCCTAGTGGTTAGAGGAGGCAGGTAGCCTAGTGGTTAGAGTAGACAGGTAGCCTAGTGGTTAGAGGAGGCAGGTAGCCTAGTGGTTAGAGGAGGCAGGTAGTCTAGTGGTTAGAGGAGGCAGGTAGCCTAGTGGTTAGAGGAGACAGGTAGCCTAGTGGTTAGAGGAGACAGGTAGCCTAGTGGTTAGAGGAGACAGGTAGCCTAGTGGTTAGAGGAGACAGGTAGTCTAGTGGTTAGAGGAGACAGGTAGCCTAGTGGTTAGAGGAGACAGGTAGTCTAGTGGTTATAGGAGACAGGTAGTCTAGTGATTAGAGGAGACAGGTAGCCTAGTGGTTAGAGGAGGCAGGTAGTCTAGTGGTTAGAGGAGGCAGGTAGCCTAGTGGTTAGAGGAGGCAGGTAGCCTAGTGGTTAGAGGAGACAGGTAGCCTAGTGGTTAGAGGAGACAGGTAGCCTAGTGGTTAGAGGAGACAGGTAGCCTAGTGGTTAGAGGAGACAGGTAGTCTAGTGGTTAGAGGAGACAGGTAGCCTAGTGGTTAGAGGAGACAGGTAGTCTAGTGGTTATAGGAGACAGGTAGTCTAGTGATTAGAGGAGACAGGTAGCCCAGTGGTTAGAGGAGGCAGGTAGTCTAGTGGTTATAGGAGACAGGTAGTCTAGTGGTTATAGGAGACAGGTAGTCTAGTGGTTAGAGGAGACAGGTAGCCTAGTGGTTAGAGGAGACAGGTTGTCTAGTGGTTATAGGGAGGCAGGGTAGCCTAGTGGTTAGAGGCAGCCCAGTGGCCAGAGGAGCAGGTAGCCTAGTGGTTATAGGAGGCAGGTAGTCCTAGTGGTTAGGAGGCAGGTAGCCTAGTGGTTATAGGAGGCAGGTAGCCTAGTGGTTATAGGAGCCAGGCAGGGTTAGCCTAGTGGTTATAGGAGGCAGGTAGCCTAGTGGTTATAGGAGGCAGGTAGCCTAGTGGTTAGAGGAGACAGGTAGCCTAGTGGTTAGAGGAGGCAGGTAGCCCTAGTGGTTATAGGAGGCAGGTTGCCTAGTGGTTAGAGGAGGCAGGTAGCCTAGTGGTTAGAGGAGGCAGGTAGCCTAGTGGTTAAAGGAGACAGGTAGCCTAGTGGTTAGAGGAGGCAGGTAGTCTAGTGGTTAGAGGAGGCAGGTAGCCTAGTGGTTAGAGGAGGCAGGTAGCCTAGTGGTTAGAGGAGGCAGGTAGCCTAGTGGTTAGAGGAGGCAGGTAGCCTGAGTGGTTAGAGGAGGAGGCCCTGCCCAGTGGTTAGGGAGCAGGTAGCCTGGGGAAGTGGTCAGTGGTTAGAGGAGGCAGGTAGCCTAGTGGTTAGAGGAGACAGGTAGCCTAGTGGTTAGAGGAGGCAGGTAGCCTAGTGGTTAGAGGAGGCAGGTAGCCTAGTGGTTAGAGGAGGCAGGTAGCCTGGTAGTTAGAGGATGCAGGTAGTCTAGTGGTTAGAGGAGACAGGGTAGCCTAGTGGTTAATGGAGGCAGGTAGCCTAGTGGTTAGAGGAGGCATGTAGCCGAGTGGTTAGAGGAGGCAGGTAGCCTAGTGGTTAGAGGAGGCAGCTTGCCTAGTGGTTAGAGGAGGCAGGTAGTCTAGTGGTTAGAAGAGGCAGGTAGCCTAGTGTTTAGAGCATTGGGCTTGTAAACGAAGGGTGGCTGGATTGAATCCCTGAGCTGACAAGGTAAAACTCTGTCGTTCTGCCCCTGAACAAGGCAGTTAACCCACTGTTCCTCTCTCTGTGCTCCCTAGCTGATCACATTCTCAGAGAAAACTACTGTTTACTGTGTCTGTCTCTGGAAAGCACTGGAAAGGCCTGATCACATCCTCAGACACAGTAAACAGTAGTTGTCCTTGTCCCTGAAAGCACTGGAAAAGGTCTGGCTTTAGTACAGTTCAGTTGGCTGGTTACAGAAAGCTACCATCAAATTGGTTGGCTAAGACAGGCTTCTCCAGAGAGACCTAGCCTGTCAGCTAGTGTTGAAGGGGAGTTTGACTTTCATCGCTCCTGTCTATTCTCTTTGGCAAACACCAGACCTTTAATATACAGTATATCTCTAGTTATATACCAGACCTTTAATATACAGTATATCTCTAGTTATATACCAGACCTGTAATATACAGTATATCTCTAGTTATACACCAGACCTTTAATATACAGTATATCTCTAGTTATATTTATATACACAGTTATATCTCTATATTATATACCAGACCTTTAATATACAGTATATCTCTAGTTATATACCAGACCTTTAATATACAGTATATCTCTAGTTATATACCAGACCTTTAATATACAGTATATCTCTAGTTATATACCAGACCTTTAATATACAGTATATCTCTAGTCATATACCAGACCTGTAATATACAGTATATCTCTAGTTATATACCAGACCCTTAATATACAGTATATCTCTAGTCACATACCAGACCTTTAATATACAGTATATCTCTAGTTATATACCAGACCTTTAATATACAGTATATCTCTAGTCACATACCAGACCTTTAATATACAGTATATCTCTAGTTATATACCAGACCTTTAATATACAGTATATCTCTAGTTATACACCAGACCTTTAGAGTTATACACATTTAATATACAGTATATCTCTAGTCACATACCAGACATTTAATATACAGTATATCTCTAGTTATACACCAGACCTTTAATATACAGTATATCTCTAGTCACATACCAGACCTGTAATATACAGTATATCTCTAGTTATATACCAGACCTTTAATATACAGTATATCTCTAGTTATATACCAGACCTTTAATATACAGTATATCTCTAGTTATACACCAGACCTGTAATATACAGTATATCTCTAGTTATATACCCAGACCTTTAATATACAGTATATCTCTAGTTATACACAGACCTTTAATATACAGTATATCTCTAGTTATATACCAGACCTTACTATACAGTATATCTCTAGTTATATACCAGACCTTTAATATACAGTATATCTCTAGTCACATACCAGACCTTTACTATACAGTATATCTCTAGTTATACACCAGACCTTAATATACAGTATATCTCTAGTTATTTTCCAGACCTTTACTATACAGTATATCTCTAGTTATATTCAGACCTTTACTATACAGTATATCTCTAGTTATACACCAGACCTGTAATATACAGTATATCTCTAGTTATACACCAGACCTTTACTATACAGTATATCTCTAGTTATATACCAGACCTTTACTATACAGTATATCTCTAGTTATACACCAGACCTGTAATATACAGTATATCTCTAGTTATACACCAGACCTTTACTATACAGTATATCTCTAGTTATATACCAGACCTTTACTATACAGTATATCTCTAGTTATACACCAGACCTGTAATATACAGTATATCTCTAGTCACATACCAGACCTTTAAATTCAGGCTGATACACAACAAAACGTGGGGAAAGTCTGTAGGTATGAATTCTCTCTGTATCTGTAATGTTGATTCAGTATGACTGCTGTAAATGTTCATGGTGTGGTCATTTAGCAGACACTCCTATCCAGAGAGATATGCGGGTCAATCAGAGTCCAAAACGTATATTGGTTTTCATATGTTTGAATCGTCTGCGTGACTCAAGTAATTTGTCAACACTTTCAAATGAATAGAGGATGCGTATGAGCGGCAGTGGTTGGGAATGTAGGTGAGGTGCGTGTCCGGGGCTGGCCGTCCCCCGCAGTTGACGGTCTCTAGAGCCGCCTAGCTATGTCACAATGGGACACCAGACTATCGTGACTCTGCCTCTGGACTCCAGTGCGCTTCATAGTCAGTCCCTAAACTAAAGTAGGTACTCTCAAAAAGATAAATATAAAAACAAACGGGAGAGAAAGGTCATGTGATCTTCTCCGAGTTTCTTTTGTCCTTAACATCAGGTTTTAACCACAGCAAGGTAGTTGATTTGAACAACAGAGCCTTGTGATTAACATAAATCGAGGAGCTGTCACTCAGGGTCTGTGACCGGCATCGCTGATGATGGGAGGACAGAGGAAAGTAGTTGTATTAAGCTATTGTCTTTGTCTGTTAAATGCTGTGACCTTGAGTCATTGAGCCCTGTCAACCTGACATCCTTTAGCTTCCACCTTTCTGCCTGAGTGGCGAGATGGAAGAGGGAAGGTGGGAGAGGAGAGAAGGGAGAGGGAAGAGGAGATGGAAGAGGGAAAATGGGAGATGGGAGAGGGGGAGAAGGGAGAAGGAAGAGGGAGAGAGGGAGAGGGGAGAGGAAGAGAGGAGATGGAAGATGGGGAAGAAGGGAGAGGGGACAGGGGAGAGGGAAGTGAGAGGAGATGGAAGACGGAAGAAGGAGAGGGGACAGGGGAGTGGGAAGAGAGGAGATGGAAGATGGGGAGGGGACAGGGGAGAGGGGACAGGGGAGAGGAAGAGAGGAGAAGGGAGGGGACAGGGGAGAGGGAAGAGGGGAGATGGAAGATGGGGGAGAGGGGAGAGGGGAGAGAGGGACAGGGGGAGAGGAAAGAGAGGAGGATGGAAGAGGGAAAATGGGGAGATGGGAGAGGGAAGAGGGGAGAGGGGACAGGGGAGAGGAGAGAGGAGATGGAAGAGGGAAGAAGGAGAGGGAGAGAGGAGAGGGAGAGGGGAGAAGGAAGAGAGGAGATGGGAGAGGGGAGAGAGGGAGAGGGGAGAAGGAAGAGAGGAGATGGAAGATGGGAAGAAAGAGGGGGACAGGGGAGAGGGGAAGAGAAGATGGAAGACGGAAGAAGGGGAGAGGGGACAGGGGGAGTGGAAAGAGGGAGATGGAAGATGGAGGGACAGGGAGAGGGACAGGGGGAGAGGGGAAGAGGAGAAGGGAGAGGGACAGGGAGAGGAAGAGAGGGAGATGGAAGATGGGAGAGGGGAGAGGGGAGAGGGAGAGGGGACAGGGGAGAGGGAAGAGAGGGAGATGGAAGAGGGAAAATGGGAGATGGGAGAGGAAGGGGAGAGGGGACAGGAGAGGGGAGAGAGGAGATGGAAAGAGGGAAGAAGGGAGAGGGGGGAGAGGGAGAGGGGAGAAGGAAGAGAGGAGAGGGGGAGAGGGGAGAAGGAAGAGAGGAGATGGGGAGAGGGGAGATGGGACAGGGGAGAGAGGGGAGAGAGAGGAGATGGAAGAGAGAGAAGAAGGGAGAGGGGAGGGAGAGGGGAGAAGGAAGACAGGAGATACACTTTAGAGGGAGAGGAGAGGAAGAGAGAGGAGATGGGAGAGGGGAGATGGGACACTTAAGAGGAGAGAGAAAGAGAGAGATGGAAGAGGGAAAATCTGAGATTTTTTTTTATTTTTTTATTTTTTTACCTTATTTAACCAGGCAAGTCAGTTAAGAACAAATTCTTATTTTCAATGACGGCCTGGAACAGTGGGTTAACTGCCTGTTCAGGGCAGAACGACAGATTTGTACCTTGTCAGCTCGGGGTTTGAACTCTCAAGGGGACAGGGGAGAGGGAAGAGAGAGGGAGAGGGAAGAAGGGAGAGGAAGAGGGAAGAGGGAGAGGAAGAGGGGAGAGGGGAGAGAGGGGAGGGGGAGAGGAGAGGGTAAATGGGAGATGGGAGATGGGAGAGGAGAGGGGAGATAGGAGAGGTTCTTACCATGTTTCTGCCTGATTGGGGAGAGGGAAGAAGCAAGAGGAGAGGGGACAGGGGACAGGGGAGAGAGGGACAGGGAGAGGGGACAGGGGACAGGAGAGGGGACAGGGGAGAGGAGAGGGGACAGGGAGAGGGGACAGGGGAGAAGGGAGAGGGAGAAGGGAGAAGGGAGAGGGAGATGTTCTTACCATGTTTCTGCCTGATTGGGGAGAGGGAGAAGGGAGGGAGAAGGGAGAGGGAGATGTTGCTTACACCATGTTTCTGCCTGATTGGAGAGAGGGGAGAAGGGAGAGGAGAAGGAGAGGGGAGAAGGGAGAGGGAAGAAGGGAGAGGGAGGGAAGAAGGGAGAAGGGAGAAGGGAGAAGGGAGAGGGGGGGGGAGAGGGAGAAGGGGAGGGGAGATGTTCTTACCATGTTTCTGCCTGATTGGGAGAGGAGAAGGCAGAGGGAGAAGGGAGAAGGGAGAGGGAGAGGGGAGAGGAGAAGGGAGAGGGGGAGAAGGGAGGAGAGGGAGAAGGAGAGGAAGAAGGGGAGGGAGAAGGGAGAGGGAGAAGGGAGAAGGGAGAAGGGAGAAGGGAGAAGGGAGAAGGGAGAAGGGAGAAGGAGAAGGGAGAGGGGGGAGAAGGGAGAAGGGAGGGGAGAAGGAGAGGGAGATGTTCTTACCATGTTTCTGCCTGATTGTGGGACAGGGGTGCAGTGGAGATGGCAGTCAAGCAGGAAGAGACACACATCTGTCTTTATAGACTTAAAAGCCAGTCCCAGACAGCAAAGGACAGGTGGGGACCATGTCTATTAAGACGTTACAGCATATTCCTGATCTGTAGAACTATACAGTCTATATAGACTCAGACCTGGGCAACTCCAATCCTCGGCGCCTGATTGGTGTCACAGCTTTGCACTGGCACCAGCTAACACACCAATAATGAACTAATCATCATCTTCAGTTAAACATGCAATTTGTTTAATCAGCTGTGTTTGCTAGAAATGTGGGAAAAAGTGTGACATCAATCATGGACCCGAGGACTGAGATTGCCCAGGACTGCGGGAAGCGTTTTACAGATAAACATCTTGTAAATATCCCCCCAAAATTAGCCTTGCAAGCTTGAAAGTATCATCTCTCTGAAAGAACTGTGTCAATTTCATCTAAAAATCAAATAAAAACATTGTCAATTTATTCATTGCTCAGACTCCAGTTCACGTGCAACAGTCTCAGTGGGAGGAACACTTAGTTGGATCAATTTGTAGATAACTGTTAGCCAAAATGCCTAAATTGCTTCTAATGGGAATGCAGAGGCATTGGTTCCATCTTGGACATTGAAGAGAAGGCATTCATCATTCCTGCCTGGCTCTTCTAAGGAAAATAATGAATGACGGAAGGCAGCGCTGCCGTGGATCTACCCTCCCACTGAGTTGCATTATTTTCCAGAGAGGAATCTATAGAGCCCATTATCTTCCAGAGAAACGCATAGAGCCCATTATCTTCCAGAGAACACATAGAGCCCATTATTTTCCAGAGAACACATAGACCCATTATTTTCCAGAGAACACACAGAGCCCATTATTTTCCAGAGAACAGCATTGAGCCCATTATCTTCCAGAGAACGCATAGAGCCCATTATCTTCCAGAGAACGCTTTGAGCCCATTATCTTCCAGAGATCTTCAGAACGATAGAGCCCATTATCTTCAGAGAACGCATAGAGCCCATTATCTTCCAGAGAACGCATAGAGCCCATTATCTTCCAGAGAAGCAGAAAGCCCATTATTGTCCAGAGAACGCATAAAGCCCATTATTGTCCAGAGAATGCATAGAGCCCCATTATCTTCCAGAGAACGCATAGAGACCATTATTTTCCAGAGAACGATAGAGCCCATTATCTTCCAGAGAACGCAGAGAGCCCATTATTGTCCAGAGAATGCATAGAGGCCATTATTGTCCAGAGAACGCATAGAGCCCATTATCTTCCAGAGAACACATAGAGCCCATTATCTTCCAGAGAACGCATAGAGTCCATTATTGTTCAGAGAACGCATAGAGCCCATTATTTTCAGAGAACGCATAGAGCCCATTATCTTCCAGAGAACTCATAGAGACCATTATTGTCCAGAGAACGCATAGGAGCCCATTATCTTCCAGAGAACACATAGCGCCCATTATCTTCCAGAGAACGCATAGAGTCCATTATCTTCCAGAGAACGCATAGAGCCATTATCTTCCAGAGAACCCATAGAGCCCATTATTTTCAGAGAACACATAGAGCCCATTATCTTCCAGAGAACCCATAGAGCCCATTATTTTCCAGAGAACACATAGAGCCCATTATCTTCCAGAGAACACATAGAGCCCATTATTTTCCAGAGAACACATAGAGCCCATTATTTTCCAGAGAACACATAGAGCCCATTATCTTCCAGAGAACCCATAGAGCCCATTATTTTCCAGAGAACACATAGAGCACATTATCTTCCAGAGAACACATAGAGCCCATTATTTTCCAGAGAACACATAGAGCCCATTATTTTCCAGAGAACACACAGAGCCCATTATTTTCCAGAGAACACATAGAGCCCATTATTTTCCAGAAACACATAGAGCCCATTATCTTCCAGAGAACCCATAGAGCCCATTATTTTCCAGAGAACACATAGAGCCCATTATCTTCCAGAGAACGCATAGAGCCATTATCTTCCAGAGAAAGCTTTGGAGGCCATTATCTTCAGAGAACGCATAGAGCCCATTATCTTCCAGAGAACGCATAGAGACCATTATCTTCCAGAGAACACATAGAGCCCATTATCTTCCAGAGAACGCATAGAGCCCATTATCTTCCAGAGAACGCAGAGAGCCCATTATTGTCAGAGAACGCATAGAGCCCATTATTGTCCAGAGAATGCATAGAGCCCATTGTCTTCCAGAGAACGCATAGAGACCATTATTGTCCAGAGAACGCAGAGAGACCATTATTTTTTTCAGAGAACGCATAGAGCCCATTATCTTCCAGAGAACGCAGAGAGCCCATTATTGTCCAGAGAATGCATAGAGCCCATTATTGTCCAGAGAACGCATAGAGCCCATTATCTTCCAGAGAACACATAGAGCCCATTATCTTCAGAGAACATAGAGTCCATTATTGTCCAGAGAACGCATAGAGCCCATTATCTTCCAGAGAACCCATAGAGCCCATTATTTTCCAGAGAACACATAGAGCCCATTATCTTCCAGAGAACGCATAGAGCCCATTATCTTCAGAGAACGCATAGAGCCCATTATCTTCCAGAGAACGCAGAGAGCCCATTATTGTCCAGAGAACGCATAAAGCCCATTATTGTCCAGAGAATGCATAGAGCCCATTATCTTCCAGAGAACGCATAGAGACCATTATTTTCCAGAGAACGCATAGAGCCCATTATCTTCCAGAGAACGCAGAGAGCCCATTATTGTCCAGAGAATGCATAGAGGCCATTATTGTCCAGAGAACGCATAGAGCCCATTATCTTCCAGAGAACACATAGAGCCCATTATCTTCCAGAGAACGCATAGAGTCCATTATTGTTCAGAGAACGCATAGAGCCCATTATTTTCCAGAGAACGCATAGAGCCCATTATCTTCCAGAGAACTCATAGAGACCATTATTGTCCAGAGAACGCATAGAGCCCATTATCTTCCAGAGAACACATAGAGCCCATTATCTTCCAGAGAACGCATAGAGTCCATTATCTTCCAGAGAACGCATAGAGCCCATTATCTTCCAGAGAACCCATAGAGCCCATTATTTTCCAGAGAACACATAGAGCCCATTATCTTCCAGAGAACCCATAGAGCCCATTATTTTCCAGAGAACACATAGAGCCCATTATCTTCCAGAGAACACATAGAGCCCATTATTTTCCAGAGAACACATAGAGCCCATTATTTTCCAGAGAACACATAGAGCCCATTATCTTCCAGAGAACCCATAGAGCCCATTATTTTCCAGAGAACACATAGAGCACATTATCTTCCAGAGAACACATAGAGCCCATTATTTTCCAGAGAACACATAGAGCCCATTATTTTCCAGAGAACACACAGAGCCCATTATTTTCCAGAGAACACATAGAGCCCATTATTTTCCAGAGAACACATAGAGCCCATTATCTTCCAGAGAACCCATAGAGCCCATTATTTTCCAGAGAACACATAGAGCCCATTATCTTCCAGAGAACGCATAGAGCCCATTATCTTCCAGAGAAAGCTTTGAGCCCATTATCTTCCAGAGAACGCATAGAGCCCATTATCTTCCAGAGAACGCATAGAGACCATTATCTTCCAGAGAACACATAGAGCCCATTATCTTCCAGAGAACGATAGAGCCCATTATCTTCCAGAGAACGCAGAGAGCCCATTATTGTCCAGAGAACGCATAGAGCCCATTATTGTCCAGAGAATGCATAGAGCCCATTGTCTTCCAGAGAACGCATAGAGACCATTATTGTCCAGAGAACGCAGAGAGACCATTATTTTCCAGAGAACGCATAGAGCCCATTATCTTCCAGAGAACGCAGAGAGCCCATTATTGTCCAGAGAATGCATAGAGCCCATTATTGTCCAGAGAACGCATAGAGCCCATTATCTTCCAGAGAACACATAGAGCCCATTATCTTCCAGAGAACGCATAGAGTCCATTATTGTCCAGAGAACGCATAGAGCCCATTATCTTCCAGAGAACCCATAGAGCCCATTATTTTCAGAGAACACATAGAGCCCATTATCTTCCAGAGAACACATAGAGCCCATTATTTTCCAGAGAACACATAGAGTCCATTATTGTCAGAGAACGCATAGAGCCCATTATCTTCCAGAGAACCCATAGAGCCCATTATTTTCCAGAGAACACATAGAGCCCATTATTTTCCAGAGAACACATAGAGCCCATTATTTTCCAGAGAACACACAGAGCCCATTATTTTCCAGAGAACACATAGAGCCCATTATTTTCCAGAGAACACATAGAGCCCATTATCTTCCAGAGAACACATAGAGCCCATTATTTTCCAGAGAACACATAGAGCCCATTATTTTCCAGAGAACACATAGAGCCCATTATTTTCCAGAGAACACATAGAGCCCATTATCTTCCAGAGAACCCATAGAGCCCATTATTTTCCAGAGAACACATAGAGCCCATTATCTTCCAGAGAACGCATAGAGCCCATTATCTTCCAGAGAAAGCTTTGAGCCTATTATCTTCCAGAGAACGCATAGAGCCCATTATCTTCCAGAGAACGCATAGAGACCATTATCTTCCAGAGAACGCATAGAGCCCATTATTTTCAGAGAACGCATAGAGCCCATTATCTTCCAGAGAACGCAGAGAGCCCATTATTGTCCAGAGAACGCATAGAGCCCATTATTGTCCAGAGAATGCATAGAGCCCATTATCTTCCAGAGAACGCATAGAGACCATTATTGTCCAGAGAACGCAGAGAGCCCATTATTTTCCAGAGAACGCATAGAGCCCATTATCTTCCAGAGAACGCAGAGAGCCCATTATTGTCCAGAGAATGCATAGAGCCCATTATTGTCCAGAGAACGCATAGAGCCCATTATCTTCCAGAGAACACATAGAGCCCATTATCTTCCAGAGAACGCATAGAGCCCATTATCTTCCAGAGAACGCATAGAGACCATTATCTTCCAGAGAACGCATAGAGCCCATTATCTTCCAGAGAACGCATAGAGCCCATTATCTTCCAGAGAACGCAGAGAGCCCATTATTGTCCAGAGAACGCATAGAGCCCATTATTGTCCAGAGAATGCATAGAGCCCATTATCTTCCAGAGAATGCATAGAGCCCATTATCTTCCAGAGAACGCATAGAGACCATTATTGTCCAGAGAACGCAGAGACCATTATTTTCCAGAGAACGCATAGAGCCCATTATCTTCCAGAGAACGCAGAGAGCCCATTATTGTCCAGAGAATGCATAGAGCCCATTATTGTCCAGAGAACGCATAGAGCCCATTATCTTCCAGAGAACACATAGAGCCCATTATCTTCCAGAGAACGCATAGAGTCCATTATTGTCCAGAGAACGCATAGAGCCCATTATCTTCCAGAGAACTCATAGAGACCATTATTGTCCAGAGAACGCATAGAGCCCATTATTTTCCAGAGAACCCATAGAGCCCATTATTTTCCAGAGAACGCATAGAGCCCATTATCTTCCAGAGAACGCATAGAGCCCATTATCTTCCAGAGAACGCATAGAGCCCATTATCTTCCAGAGAACCCATAGAGCCCATTATTTTCCAGAGAACACATAGAGCCCATTATCTTCCAGAGAACCCATAGAGCCCATTATTTTCCAGAGAACACATAGAGCCCATTATCTTCCAGAGAACACATAGAGCCCATTATTTTCCAGAGAACACATAGTGCCCATTATTTTCCAGAGAACACATAGAGCCCATTATTTTCCAGAGAACATATAGAGCCCATTATTTTCCAGAGAACACATAGAGCCCATTATCTTCCAGAGAACCCATAGAGCCCATTATTTTCCAGAGAACACATAGAGCCCATTATCTTCCAGAGAACGCATAGAGCCCATTATCTTCCAGAGAAAGCTTTGAGCCCATTATCTTCCAGAGAACGCATAGAGCCCATTATTATCCAGAGAACGCATAGAGCCCATTATTGTCCAGAGAACGCATAGGGCCCATTATTTTCAGAGAACGCATAGAGCCCATTATCTTCCAGAGAACGCATAGAGCCCATTATTGTCCAGAGAACACATAGAGCCCATTATTTTCCAGAGAACACATAGAGCCCATTATCTTCCAGAGAACCCATAGAGCCCATTATTTTCCAGAGAACACATAGAGCCCATTATTGTCCAGAGAACACATAGAGCCCATTATCTTCCAGAGAACGCATAGAGACCATTATTGTCCAGAGAACGCAGAGAGACCATTATTGTCCAGAGAACGCAGAGAGACCATTATTTTCCAGAGAACGCAGAGAGCCCATTATCTTCCAGAGAACGCATAGAGCCCATTATCGTCCAGAGAACGCATAGAGCCCATTATTTTCCAGAGAACGCATAGAGCCCATTATCTTCCAGAGAAGCATAGAGCCCATTATCTTCCAGAGAACGCATAGAGCCCATTATCTTCCAGAGAACGCATAGAGACCATTATCTTTCAGAGAACGCATAGAGCCCATTATCTTCCAGAGAACCCATAGAGCCCATTATTTTCCAGAGAACGCATAGAGCCCATTATCTTCCAGAGAACCCATAGAGCCCATTATTTTCCAGAGAACACATAGAGCCCATTATCTTCCAGAGAACCCATAGAGCCCATTATTTTCCAGAGAACACATAGAGCCCATTATCTTCCAGAGAACACATAGAGCCCATTATTTTCCAGAGAACACATAGTGCCCATTATTTTCCAGAGAACACATAGAGCCCATTATTTTCCAGAGAACATATAGAGCCCATTATTTTCCAGAGAACACATAGAGCCCATTATCTTCCAGAGAACCCATAGAGCCCATTATTTTCCAGAGAACACATAGAGCCCATTATCTTCCAGAGAACGCATAGAGCCCATTATCTTCCAGAGAAAGCTTTGAGCCCATTATCTTCCAGAGAACGCATAGAGCCCATTATTATCCAGAGAACGCATAGAGCCCATTATTGTCCAGAGAACGCATAGGGCCCATTATTTTCCAGAGAACGCATAGAGCCCATTATCTTCCAGAGAACGCATAGAGCCCATTATTGTCCAGAGAACACATAGAGCCCATTATTTTCAGAGAACACATAGAGCCCATTATCTTCCAGAGAACCCATAGAGCCCATTATTTTCCAGAGAACACATAGAGCCCATTATTGTCCAGAGAACACATAGAGCCCATTATCTTCCAGAGAACGCATAGAGACCATTATTGTCCAGAGAACGCAGAGAGACCATTATTGTCCAGAGAACGCAGAGAGACCATTATTTTCCAGAGAACGCAGAGAGAGCCCCTTATCTTCAGAGAATGCATAGAGCCCATTATTGTCCGGGGGAACGCATAGAGCCCATTATCTTCCAGAGAACACATAGAGCCCATTATCTTCCAGAGAACGCATAGAGTCCATTATTGTCCAGAGAACGCATATAGCCCATTATCTTCCAGAGAACGCATAGAGCCCATTATCGTCCAGAGAACGCATAGAGCCCATTATTTTCCAGAGAACGCATAGAGCCCATTATCTTCCAGAGAAAGCATAGAGCCCATTATCTTCCAGAGAACGCATAGAGCCCATTATCTTCCAGAGAACGCATAGAGACCATTATCTTTCAGAGAACGCATAGAGCCCATTATCTTCCAGAGAACCCATAGAGCCCATTATTTTCCAGAGAACACATAGAGCCCATTATCTTCCAGAGAACCCATAGAGCCCATTATTTTCCAGAGAACACATAGAGCCCATTATCTTCCAGAGAACACATAGAGCCCATTATTTTCCAGAGAACACATAGAGCCCATTATTTTCCAGAGAACACACAGAGCCCATTATTTTCCAGAGAACACATAGAGCCCATTCTTTTCCAGAGAACACATAGAGCCCATTCTTTTCCAGAGAACACATAGAGCCCATTATCTTCCAGAGAACCCATAGAGCCCATTATTTTCCAGAGAACACATAGAGCCCATTATCTTCCAGAGAACGCATAGAGCCCATTATCTTCCAGAGAAAGCTTTGAGCCCATTATCTTCCAGAGAACGCATAGAGCCCATTATCTTCCAGAGAACGCATAGAGCCCATTATCTTCCAGAGAACGCATAGAGACCATTATCTTCCAGAGAACGCATAGAGCCCATTATCTTCCAGAGAACGCATAGAGCCCATTATCTTCCAGAGAAAGCTTTGAGCCCATTATCTTCCAGAGAACGCATAGAGCCCATTATCTTCCAGAGAACGCATAGAGCCCATTATCTTCCAGAGAACGCATAGAGACCATTATCTTCCAGAGAACATAGAGCCCATTATCTTCCAGAGAACGCATAGAGCCCATTATCTTCCAGAGAACGCAGAGAGCCCATTATTGTCCAGAGAACGCATAAAGCCCATTATTGTCCAGAGAATGCATAGAGCCCATTATCTTCCAGAGAAAGCTTTGAGCCCATTATCTTCCAGAGAACGCATAGAGCCCATTATCTTCCAGAGAACGCATAGAGCCCATTATCTTCCAGAGAACGCATAGAGACCATTATTGTCCAGAGAACGCAGAGAGACCATTATTGTCCAGAGAACGCAGAGAGACCATTATTTTCCAGAGAACGCAGAGAGCCCCTTATCTTCCAGAGAATGCATAGAGCCCATTATTGTCCGGGGAACGCATAGAGCCCATTATCTTCCAGAGAACACATAGAGCCCATTATCTTCCAGAGAACGCATAGAGTCCATTATTGTCCAGAGAACGCATATAGCCCATTATCTTCCAGAGAACGCATAGAGCCCATTATCGTCCAGAGAACGCATAGAGCCCATTATTTTCCAGAGAACGCATAGAGCCCATTATCTTCCAGAGAAAGCATAGAGCCCATTATCTTCCAGAGAACGCATAGAGCCCATTATCTTCAGAGAACGCATAGAGACCATTATCTTTCAGAGAACGCATAGAGCCCATTATCTTCCAGAGAACCCATAGAGCCCATTATTTTCCAGAGAACACATAGAGCCCATTATCTTCCAGAGAACCCATAGAGCCCATTATTTTCCAGAGAACACATAGAGCCCATTATCTTCCAGAGAACACATAGAGCCCATTATTTTCCAGAGAACACATAGAGCCCATTATTTTCCAGAGAACACACAGAGCCCATTATTTTCCAGAGAACACATAGAGCCCATTCTTTTCCAGAGAACACATAGAGCCCATTATCTTCCAGAGAACCCATAGAGCCCATTATTTTCCAGAGAACACATAGAGCCCATTATCTTCCAGAGAACGCATAGAGCCCATTATCTTCCAGAGAAAGCTTTGAGCCCATTATCTTCCAGAGAACGCATAGAGCCCATTATCTTCCAGAGAAGGCATAGAGCCCATTATCTTCCAGAGAACGCATAGAGACCATTATCTTCCAGAGAACGCATAGAGCCCATTATCTTCCAGAGAACGCATAGAGCCCATTATCTTCAGAAAAGCTTTGAGCCCATTATCTTCCAGAGAACGCATAGAGCCCATTATCTTCCAGAGAACGCATAGAGCCCATTATCTTCCAGAGAACGCATAGAGACCATTATCTTCCAGAGAACGCATAGAGCCCATTATCTTCCAGAGAACGCAGAGAGCCCATTATTGTCCAGAGAACGCATAAAGCCCATTATTGTCCAGAGAATGCATAGAGCCCATTATCTTCCAGAGAAAGCT
Organism: Oncorhynchus keta; assembly: GCF_023373465.1. NCBI lineage: Eukaryota > Metazoa > Chordata > Actinopteri > Salmoniformes > Salmonidae > Oncorhynchus > Oncorhynchus keta. The sequence goes on along the minus strand of NC_068438.1, from coordinate 56,056,084 downwards.
TTGAGCCCATTATCTTCCAGAGAACATAGAGCCCATTATCTTCCAGAGAACGCATAGAGACCATTATCTTCCAGAGAACGCATAGAGCCCATTATCTTCCAGAGAACGCATAGAGCCCATTATCTTCCAGAGAACGCAGAGAGCCCATTATTGTCCAGAGAACGCATAAAGCCCATTATTGTCCAGAGAATGCATAGAGCCCATTATCTTCCAGAGAACGCATAGAGACCATTATTGTCCAGAGAACGCAGAGAGACCATTATTTTCCAGAGAACGCATAGAGCCCATTATCTTCCAGAGAACGCAGAGAGACCATTATCTTCCAGAGAAAGCTTTGAGCCCATTATCTTCCAGAGAACGCATAGAGCCCATTATCTTCCAGAGAACGCATAGAGCCCATTATCTTCCAGAGAACGCATAGAGACCATTATCTTCCAGAGAACGATAGAGCCCATTATCTTCCAGAGAACGCATAGAGCCCATTATCTTCCAGAGAACGCAGAGAGCCCATTATTGTCCAGAGAACGCATAAAGCCCATTAGTGTCCAGAGAATGCATAGAGCCCATTATCTTCCAGAGAACGCCCATTATTGTCCAGAGAACGCAGAGAGACCATTATTTTCCAGAGAACGCATAGAGCCCATTATCTTCCAGAGAACGCAGAGAGACCATTATTGTCCAGAGAATGCATAGAGGCCATTATTGTCCAGAGAACGCATAGAGCCCATTATCTTCCAGAGAACACATAGAGCCCATTATCTTCAGAGAACGCATAGAGTCCATTATTGTTCAGAGAACGCATAGAGCCCATTATCTTCCAGAGAACTCATAGAGACAATTATTGTCCAGAGAACGCATAGAGCCCATTATTTTCCAGAGAACCCATAGAGCCCATTATTTTCCAGAGAACGCATAGAGCCCATTATCTTCCAGAGAACTCATAGAGCCCATTATTGTCCAGAGAACGCATAGAGCCCATTATCTTCCAGAGAACACATAGAGCACATTATCTTCCAGAGAACGCATAGAGTCCATTATCTTCCAGAGAACGCATAGAGACCATTATCTTTCAGAGAACGCATAGAGACCATTATCTTCCAGAGAACCCATAGAGCCCATTATTTTCCAGAGAACACATAGAGCCCATTATCTTCCAGAGAATCCATAGAGCCCATTATTTTCAGAGAACACATAGAGCCCATTATCTTCCAGAGAACACATAGAGACCATTATTTTCCAGAGAACACATAGTGCCCATTATTTTCCAGAGAACACATAGAGCCCATTATTTTCCAGAGAACACATAGAGCCCATTATTTTCCAGAGAACGCATAGAGCCCATTATCTTCCAGAAAGCTTTGAGCCCATTATCTTCCAGAGAACGCATAGAGCCCATTATCTTCCAGAGAACGCATTGAGACCATTATCTTCCAGAGAACGCATAGAGCCCATTATCTTCCAGAGAACGCAGAGAGACCATTATTGTCCAGAGAATGCATAGAGGCCATTATTGTCCAGAGAACGCATAGAGCCCATTATCTTCCAGAGAACACATAGAGCCCATTATCTTCCAGAGAACGCATAGAGTCCATTATTGTTCAGAGAACGCATAGAGCCCATTATCTTCCAGAGAACTCATAGAGACAATTATTGTCCAGAGAACGCATAGAGCCCATTATTTTCCAGAGAACCCATAGAGCCCATTATTTTCCAGAGAACGCATAGAGCCCATTATCTTCCAGAGAACTCATAGAGCCCATTATTGTCCAGAGAACGCATAGAGCCCATTATCTTCCAGAGAACACATAGAGCACATTATCTTCCAGAGAACGCATAGAGTCCATTATCTTCCAGAGAACGCATAGAGACCATTATCTTTCAGAGAACGCATAGAGCCCATTAACTTCCAGAGAACCCATAGAGCCCATTATTTTACAGAGAACACATAGAGCCCATTATCTTCCAGAGAATCCATAGAGCCCATTATTTTCCAGAGAACACATAGAGCCCATTATCTTCCAGAGAACACATAGAGACCATTATTTTCCAGAGAACACATAGTGCCCATTATTTTCCAGAGAACACATAGAGCCCATTATTTTCCAGAGAACACATAGAGCCCATTATTTTCCAGAGAACGCATAGAGCCCATTATCTTCCAGAGAAAGCTTTGAGCCCATTATCTTCCAGAGAACGCATTGAGACCATTATCTTCCAGAGAACGCATTGAGACCATTATCTTCCAGAGAACGCATAGAGCCCATTATCTTCCAGAGAACGCAGAGAGCCCATTATTGTCCAGAGAACGCATAGAGCCCATTATTGTCCAGAGAGCCCATTATCTTCCAGAGAACGCATAGAGACCATTATTGTCCAGAGAACGCAGAGAGACCATTATTTTCCAGAGAACGCATAGAGCCCATTATCTTCCAGAGAACGCAGAGAGCCCATTATTGTCCAGAGAATGCATAGAGCCCATTATTGTCCAGAGAACGCATAGAGCCCATTATCTTCCAGAGAACACATAGAGCCCATTATCTTCCAGAGAACGCATAGAGTCCAATATTGTCCAGAGAACGCATAGAGCCCATTATCTTCCAGAGAACACATAGAGCCCATTATCTTCCAGAGAACGCATAGAGTCCATTATTGTCCAGAGAACGCATATAGCCCATTATCTTCCAGAGAACGCATAGAGCCCATTATCGTCCAGAGAACGCATAGAGCCCATTATTTTCCAGAGAACGCATAGAGCCCATTATCTTCCAGAGAAAGCATAGAGCCCATTATCTTCCAGAGAACGCATAGAGCCCATTATCTTCCAGAGAACGCATAGAGACCATTATCTTTCAGAGAACGCATAGAGCCCATTATCTTCCAGAGAACCCATAGAGCCCATTATTTTCCAGAGAACACATAGAGCCCATTATCTTCCAGAGAACCCATAGAGCCCATTATTTTCCAGAGAACACATAGAGCCCATTATCTTCCAGAGAACACATAGAGCCCATTATTTTCCAGAGAACACATAGAGCCCATTATTTTCCAGAGAACACACAGAGCCCATTATTTTCCAGAGAACACATAGAGCCCATTCTTTTCCAGAGAACACATAGAGCCCATTCTTTTCCAGAGAACACATAGAGCCCATTATCTTCCAGAGAACACATAGAGCCCATTATTTTCCAGAGAACACATAGAGCCCATTATCTTCCAGAGAACGCATAGAGCCCATTATCTTCCAGAGAAAGCTTTGAGCCCATTATCTTCCAGAGAACGCATAGAGCCCATTATCTTCCAGAGAACGCATAGAGCCCATTATCTTCCAGAGAACGCATAGAGACCATTATCTTCCAGAGAACGCATAGAGCCCATTATCTTCCAGAGAACGCATAGAGCCCATTATCTTCCAGAGAAAGCTTAGAGCCCATTATCTTCCAGAGAACGCATAGAGCCCATTATCTTCCAGAGAACGCATAGAGCCCATTATCTTCCAGAGAACGCATAGAGACCATTATCTTCCAGAGAACGCATAGAGCCCATTATCTTCCAGAGAACGCATAGAGCCCATTATCTTCCAGAGAACGCATAGAGCCCATTATTTCCAGAGAACGCATAAGCCCATTATTGTCCAGAGAATGCATAGAGCCCATTATCTTCCAGAGAAAGCTTTGAGCCCATTATCTTCAGAGAACGCATAGAGCCCATTATCTTCCAGAGAACGCATAGAGACCATTATTGTCCAGAGAACGCAGAGAGACCATTATTGTCCAGAGAACGCAGAGAGACCATTATTTTCAGAGAACGCAGAGAGCCCCTTATCTTCCAGAGAATGCATAGAGCCCATTATTGTCCGGGGAACGCATAGAGCCCATTATCTTCCAGAGAACACATAGAGCCCATTATCTTCCAGAGAACGCATAGAGTCCATTATTGTCCAGAGAACGCATATAGCCCATTATCTTCCAGAGAACGCATAGAGCCCATTATCGTCCAGAGAACGCATAGAGCCCATTATTTTCCAGAGAACGCATAGAGCCCATTATCTTCCAGAGAAAGCATAGAGCCCATTATCTTCCAGAGAACGCATAGAGCCCATTATCTTCCAGAGAACGCATAGAGACCATTATCTTTCAGAGAACGCATAGAGCCCATTATCTTCCAGAGAACCCATAGAGCCCATTATTTTCCAGAGAACACATAGAGCCCATTATCTTCCAGAGAACCCATAGAGCCCATTATTTTCCAGAGAACACATAGAGCCCATTATCTTCCAGAGAACACATAGAGCCCATTATTTTCCAGAGAACACATAGAGCCCATTATTTTCCAGAGAACACACAGAGCCCATTATTTTCCAGAGAACACATAGAGCCCATTCTTTTCCAGAGAACACATAGAGCCCATTATCTTCCAGAGAACCCATAGAGCCCATTATTTTCCAGAGAACACATAGAGCCCATTATCTTCCAGAGAACGCATAGAGCCCATTATCTTCCAGAGAAAGCTTTGAGCCCATTATCTTCCAGAGAACGCATAGAGCCCATTATCTTCCAGAGAACGCATAGAGCCCATTATCTTCCAGAGAACGCATAGAGCCCATTATCTTCCAGAGAACGCATAGAGCCCATTATCTTCCAGAGAACGATAGAGCCCATTATCTTCCAGAGAAAGCTTTGAGCCCATTATCTTCCAGAGAACGCATAGAGCCCATTATCTTCCAGAGAACGATAGAGCCCATTATCTTCCAGAGAACGCATAGAGACCATTATCTTCCAGAGAACGCATAGAGCCCATTATCTTCCAGAGAACGCATAGAGCCCATTATCTTCCAGAGAACGCAGAGAGCCCATTATTGTCCAGAGAACGCATAAAGCCCATTATTGTCCAGAGAATGCATAGAGCCCATTATCTTCCAGAGAAAGCTTTGAGCCCATTATCTTCAGAGAACGCATAGAGCCCATTATCTTCCAGAGAACGCATAGAGCCCATTATCTTCAGAGAACGCATAGAGACCATTATTGTCCAGAGAACGCAGAGAGACCATTATTGTCCAGAGAACGCAGAGAGACCATTATTTTCCAGAGAACGCAGAGAGCCCCTTATCTTCCAGAGAATGCATAGAGCCCATTATTGTCCGGGAACGCATAGAGCCCATTATCTTCCAGAGAACACATAGAGCCCATTATCTTCCAGAGAACGCATAGAGTCCATTATTGTCCAGAGAACGATATAGCCCATTATCTTCCAGAGAACGCATAGAGCCCATTATCGTCCAGAGAACGCATAGAGCCCATTATTTTCCAGAGAACGCATAGAGCCCATTATCTTCCAGAGAAAGCATAGAGCCCATTATCTTCCAGAGAACGATAGAGCCCATTATCTTCCAGAGAACGCATAGAGACCATTATCTTTCAGAGAACGCATAGAGCCCATTATCTTCCAGAGAACCCATAGAGCCCATTATTTTCCAGAGAACACATAGAGCCCATTATCTTCCAGAGAACCCATAGAGCCCATTATTTTCCAGAGAACACATAGAGCCCATTATCTTCCAGAGAACACATAGAGCCCATTATTTTCCAGAGAACACATAGAGCCCATTATTTTCCAGAGAACACACAGAGCCCATTATTTTCCAGAGAACACATAGAGCCCATTCTTTTCCAGAGAACACATAGAGCCCATTATCTTCCAGAGAACCCATAGAGCCCATTATTTTCCAGAGAACACATAGAGCCCATTATCTTCCAGAGAACGCATAGAGCCCATTATCTTCCAGAGAAAGCTTTGAGCCCATTATCTTCCAGAGAACGCATAGAGCCCATTATCTTCCAGAGAACGCATAGAGACCATTATCTTCCAGAGAACGCATAGAGACCATTATCTTCCAGAGAACGCATAGAGCCCATTATCTTCCAGAGAACGCATAGAGCCCATTATCTTCCAGAGAAAGCTTTGAGCCCATTATCTTCCAGAGAACGCATAGAGCCCATTATCTTCCAGAGAACGATAGAGCCCATTATCTTCCAGAGAACGATAGAGACCATTATCTTCCAGAGAACGCATAGAGCCCATTATCTTCCAGAGAACGCAGAGAGCCCATTATTGTCCAGAGAACGCATAAAGCCCATTATTGTCCAGAGAATGCATAGAGCCCATTATCTTCCAGAGAAAGCTTTGAGACCATTATCTTACAGAGAACGCATAGAGCCCATTATCTTCCAGAGAACGCATAGAGCCCATTATCTTCCAGAGAACGCATAGAGACCATTATCTTCCAGAGAACGCATAGAGCCCATTATCTTCCAGAGAACGCATAGAGCCCATTATCTTCCAGAGAACGCAGAGAGCCCATTATTGTCCAGAGAACGCATAAAGCCCATTATTGTCCAGAGAATGCATAGAGCCCATTATCTTCCAGAGAACGCATAGAGACCATTATTGTCCAGAGAACGCAGAGAGACCATTATTTTCCAGAGAACGCATAGAGCCCATTATCTTCCAGAGAACGCAGAGAGACCATTATCTTCCAGAGAAAGCTTTGAGCCCATTATCTTCCAGAGAACGCATAGAGCCCATTATCTTCCAGAGAACGCATAGAGCCCATTATCTTCCAGAGAACGCATAGAGACCATTATCTTCCAGAGAACGCATAGAGCCCATTATCTTCCAGAGAACGCATAGAGCCCATTATCTTCCAGAGAACGCAGAGAGCCCATTATTGTCCAGAGAACGCATAAAGCCCATTAGTGTCCAGAGAATGCATAGAGCCCATTATCTTCCAGAGAACGATAGAGACCATTATTGTCCAGAGAACGCAGAGAGACCATTATTTTCCAGAGAACGCATAGAGCCCATTATCTTCCAGAGAACGCAGAGAGACCATTATTGTCCAGAGAATGCATAGAGGCCATTATTGTCCAGAGAACGCATAGAGCCCATTATCTTCCAGAGAACACATAGAGCCCATTATTTTCCAGAGAACACATAGAGCCCATTATTTTCCAGAGAACACACAGAGCCCATTATTTTCCAGAGAACACATAGAGCCCATTCTTTTCCAGAGAACACATAGAGCCCATTATCTTCCAGAGAACCCATAGAGCCCATTATTTTCCAGAGAACACATAGAGCCCATTATCTTCCAGAGAACGCATAGAGCCCATTATCTTCCAGAGAAAGCTTTGAGCCCATTATCTTCCAGAGAACGCATAGAGCCCATTATCTTCCAGAGAACGCATAGAGCCCATTATCTTCCAGAGAACGCATAGAGACCATTATCTTCCAGAGAACGCATAGAGCCCATTATCTTCCAGAGAACGCATAGAGCCCATTATCTTCCAGAGAAAGCTTTGAGCCCATTATCTTCCAGAGAACGCATAGAGCCCATTATCTTCCAGAGAACGATAGAGCCCATTATCTTCCAGAGAACGCATAGAGCCCATTATCTTCCAGAGAACGCATAGAGCCCATTATCTTCCAGAGAACGCAGAGAGCCCATTATTGTCCAGAGAACGCATAAAGCCCATTATTGTCCAGAGAATGCATAGAGCCCATTATCTTCCAGAGAAAGCTTTGAGCCCATTATCTTCCAGAGAACGCATAGAGCCCATTATCTTCCAGAGAACGCATAGAGCCCATTATCTTCCAGAGAACGCATAGAGACCATTATTGTCCAGAGAACGCAGAGAGACCATTATTGTCCAGAGAACGCAGAGAGACCATTATTTTCCAGAGAACGCAGAGAGCCCCTTATCTTCCAGAGAATGCATAGAGCCCATTATTGTCCGGGAACGCATAGAGCCCATTATCTTCCAGAGAACACATAGAGCCCATTATCTTCCAGAGAACGCATAGAGTCCATTATTGTCCAGAGAACGCATATAGCCCATTATCTTCCAGAGAACGCATAGAGCCCATTATCGTCCAGAGAACGCATAGAGCCCATTATTTTCCAGAGAACGCATAGAGCCCATTATCTTCCAGAGAAAGCATAGAGCCCATTATCTTCCAGAGAACGCATAGAGCCCATTATCTTCCAGAGAACGCATAGAGACCATTATCTTTCAGAGAACGCATAGAGCCCATTATCTTCCAGAGAACCCATAGAGCCCATTATTTTCCAGAGAACACATAGAGCCCATTATCTTCCAGAGAACCCATAGAGCCCATTATTTTCCAGAGAACACATAGAGCCCATTATCTTCCAGAGAACACATAGAGCCCATTATTTTCCAGAGAACACATAGAGCCCATTATTTTCCAGAGAACACACAGAGCCCATTATTTTCCAGAGAACACATAGAGCCCATTCTTTTCCAGAGAACACATAGAGCCCATTATCTTCCAGAGAACCCATAGAGCCCATTATTTTCCAGAGAACACATAGAGCCCATTATCTTCCAGAGAACGCATAGAGCCCATTATCTTCCAGAGAAAGCTTTGAGCCCATTATCTTCCAGAGAACGCATAGAGCCCATTATCTTCCAGAGAACGCATAGAGACCATTATCTTCCAGAGAACGCATAGAGACCATTATCTTCCAGAGAACGCATAGAGCCCATTATCTTCCAGAGAACGCATAGAGCCCATTATCTTCCAGAGAAAGCTTTGAGCCATTATCTTCCAGAGAACGCATAGAGCCCATTATCTTCCAGAGAACGATAGAGCCCATTATCTTCCAGAGAACGCATAGAGCCCATTATCTTCCAGAGAACGCATAGAGCCCATTATCTTCCAGAGAACGCAGAGAGCCCATTATTGTCCAGAGAACGCATAAAGCCCATTATTGTCCAGAGAATGCATAGAGCCCATTATCTTCCAGAGAAAGCTTTGAGACCATTATCTTACAGAGAACGCATAGAGCCCATTATCTTCCAGAGAACGCATAGAGCCCATTATCTTCCAGAGAACGCATAGAGACCATTATCTTCCAGAGAACGCATAGAGCCCATTATCTTCCAGAGAACGCATAGAGCCCATTATCTTCCAGAGAACGCAGAGAGCCCATTATTGTCCAGAGAATGCATAGAGCCCATTATCTTCCAGAGAACGCATAGAGACCATTATTGTCCAGAGCAGAGAGACCATTATTTTCCAGAGAACGATAGAGCCCATTATCTTCCAGAGAACGCAGAAGACCATTATCTTCCAGAGAAAGCTTTGAGCCCATTATCTTCCAGAGAACGCATAGAGCCCATTATCTTCCAGAGAACGCATAGAGCCCATTATCTTCCAGAGAACGCATAGAGACCATTATCTTCCAGAGAACGCATAGAGCCCATTATCTTCCAGAGAACGCATAGAGCCCATTATCTTCCAGAGAACGCAGAGAGCCCATTATTGTCCAGAGAACGCATAAAGCCCATTAGTGTCCAGAGAATGCATAGAGCCCATTATCTTCCAGAGAACGCATAGAGACCATTATTGTCCAGAGAATGCATAGAGGCCATTATTGTCCAGAGAACGCATAGAGCCCATTATCTTCCAGAGAATCTTCCAGAGAACGCATAGAGTCCATTATTGTTCAGAGAACGCATAGAGCCCATTATCTTCAGAGAACTCATAGAGACAATTATTGTCCAGAGAACGCATAGAGCCCATTATTTTCCAGAGAACCCATAGAGCCCATTATTTTCCAGAGAACGATAGAGCCCATTATCTTCCAGAGAACTCATAGAGACCATTATTGTCCAGAGAACGATAGAGCCCATTATCTTCCAGAGAACACATAGAGCACATTATCTTCCAGAGAACGATAGAGTCCATTATCTTCCAGAGAACGCATAGAGACCATTATCTTTCAGAGAACGCATAGAGCCCATTATCTTCCAGAGAACCCATAGAGCCCATTATTTTCCAGAGAACACATAGAGCCCATTATCTTCCAGAGAATCCAGAGCCCATTATTTTCCAGAGAACACATAGAGCCCATTATCTTCCAGAGAACACATAGAGACCATTATTTTCCAGAGAACACATAGTGCCCATTATTTTCCAGAGAACACATAGAGCCCATTATTTTCCAGAGAACACATAGAGCCCATTATTTTCCAGAGAACGATAGAGCCCATTATCTTCCAGAGAAAGCTTTGAGCCCATTATCTTCCAGAGAACCCCATTATCTTCCAGAGAACGATTGAGACCATTATCTTCCAGAGAACGCATAGAGCCCATTATCTTCCAGAGAACGCAGAGAGACCATTAGAGCCCATTATTGTCCAGAGAACGCATAGAGCCCATTATCTTCCAGAGAACACATAGAGCCCATTATCTTCCAGAGAAGCATAGAGTCCATTATTGTTCAGAGAACCATTATCTTCCAGAGAACTCATAGAGACAATTATTTCCAGAGAACGCATAGAGCCCATTATTTTCCAGAGAACCCATAGAGCCCATTATTTTCCAGAGAACGCATAGAGCCCATTATCTTCCAGAGAACTCATAGAGCCCATTATTGTCCAGAGAACGCATAGAGCCCATTATCTTCCAGAGAACACATAGAGCACATTATCTTCCAGAGAACGCATAGAGTCCATTATCTTCCAGAGAACGATAGAGACCATTATCTTTCAGAGAACGCATAGAGCCCATTATCTTCCAGAGAACCCAGAGAGCCCATTATTTTCCAGAGAACACATAGAGCCCATTATCTTCCAGAGAATCCATAGAGCCCATTATTTTCCAGAGAACACATAGAGCCCATTATCTTCCAGAGAACACATAGAGACCATTATTTTCCAGAGAACACATAGTGCCCATTATTTTCCAGAGAACACATAGAGCCCATTATTTTCCAGAGAACACATAGAGCCCATTATTTTCCAGAGAACGCATAGAGCCCATTATCTTCCAGAGAAAGCTTTGAGCCCATTATCTTCCAGAGAACGCCCCATTATCTTCCAGAGAACGCATTTTTATCTTCCAGAGAACGATAGAGCCCATTATCTTCCAGAGAACGCAGAGAGCCCATTATTGTCCAGAGAACGCATAGAGCCCATTATTGTCCAGAGAGCCCATTATCTTCCAGAGAACGCATAGAGACCATTATCTGTCCAGAGAACGCAGAGAGACCATTATTTTCCAGAGAACATAGAGCCCATTATCTTCCAGAGAACGCAGAGAGCCCATTATTGTCCAGAGAATGCATAGAGCCCATTATTGTCCAGAGAACGCATAGAGCCCATTATCTTCCAGAGAACACATAGAGCCCATTATCTTCCAGAGAACGCATAGAGTCCAATATTGTCCAGAGAACGCATAGAGCCCATTATCTTCCAGAGAACCCATAGAGCCCATTATCTTCCAGAGAACGCATATTATTATAGCCCATTATCTTCCAGAGAACGATAGAGCCCATTATCTTCCAGAGAACGATAGAGCCCATTATTTTCCAGAGAACGCATAGAGCCCATTATCTTCCAGAGAACAGCATAGAGCCCATTATCTTCCAGAGAACGATAGAGCCCATTATCTTCCAGAGAACGCATAGAGACCATTATCTTTCAGAGAACGCATAGAGCCCATTATCTTCCAGAGAACCCATAGAGCCCATTATTTTCCAGAGAACACATAGAGCCCATTATCTTCCAGAGAACCCATAGAGCCCATTATTTTCCAGAGAACACATAGAGCCCATTATCTTCCAGAGAACACATAGAGCCCATTATTTTCCAGAGAACACATAGAGCCCATTATTTTCCAGAGAACACACAGAGCCCATTATTTTCCAGAGAACACATAGAGCCCATTATTTTCCACATAGAGCCCATTCTTTTCCAGAGAACACATAGAGCCCATTATCTTCCAGAGAACCCATAGAGCCCATTATTTTCCAGAGAACACATAGAGCCCATTATCTTCCAGAGAACATAGAGCCCATTATCTTCCAGAGCTTTGAGCCCATTATCTTCCAGAGAACGCATAGAGCCCATTATCTTCCAGAGAACGCATAGAGCCCATTATCTTCCAGAGAACGCATAGAGACCATTATCTTCCAGAGAACGCATAGAGCCCATTATCTTCCAGAGAACGATAGAGCCCATTATCTTCCAGAGAAAGCTTTGAGAATCTTCCAGATAGAGCCCATTATCTTCCAGAGAACGCATAGAGCCCATTATCTTCCAGAGAACGCATAGAGCCCATTATCTTCCAGAGAACGATAGAGCCCATTATCTTCCAGAGAACGCATAGAGCCCATTATCTTCCAGAGAACCATAGAGCCCATTATTGTCCAGAGAACACATAGAGCCCATTATTGTCCAGAGAACATAGAGCCCATTATAGAGAGCCCATTATTGTCCAGAGAACGATAGAGCATAGAGCCCATTATTTTCCAGAGAACCATAGAGCCCATTATTTTCCAGAGAACGCACCCCTTATCTTCAGAGAATGCATAGAGCCCATTATTGTCCGGGGATTTATCTTCCAGAGAACACATAGAGCCCATTATCTTCCAGAGAACGCATAGAGCCATTATTGTCCAGAGCCCCCATTATCTTCCAGAGAACGCATAGAGCCCATTATCTTCCAGAGAACGATAGAGCCCATTATCTTCTTCCAGAGAAAGCATAGAGCCCATTATCTTCCAGAGAACGATAGAGCCATTATCTTCCAGAGAACGCATAGAGACCATTATCTTTCAGAGAACGCATAGAGCCCATTATCTTCCAGAGAACCCATAGAGCCCATTATTTTCCAGAGAACACATAGAGCCCATTATCTTCCAGAGAACCCATAGAGCCCATTATTTTCCAGAGAACACATAGAGCCCATTATCTTCCAGAGAACACATAGAGCCCATTATTTTCCAGAGAACACATAGAGCCCATTATTTTCCAGAGAACACATAGAGCCCATTATTTTCCAGAGAACACATAGAGCCCATTCTTTTCAGAGAACACATAGAGCCCATTATCTTCCAGAGAACCCATAGAGCCCATTATTTTCCAGAGAACACATAGAGCCCATTATCTTCCAGAGAACGCATAGAGCCCATTATCTTCCAGAGAACGCATAGAGCCCATTATCTTCCAGAGAACGCATAGAGCCCATTATCTTCCAGAGAACTTATCTTTCCAGAGAACGATAGAGCCCATTATCTTCCAGAGAACGCATAGAGCCCATTATTTTCAGAGAAAGCATTGAGCCCATTATCTTCCAGAGAACGCATAGAGCCCATTATCTTCCAGAGAACACATAGAGCCCATTATCTTCCAGAGAACGCATAGAGAACGCATAGAGCCCATTATCTTCCAGAGAACGATAGAGCCCATTATCTTCCAGAGAACGCATAGAGCCCATTATTTTCCAGAGAACGAGCCCATTATTGTCCAGAGAATGCATAGAGCCCATTATCTTCCAGAGAAAGCTTTGAGCCCATTATCTTCCAGAGAACCCATAGAGCCCATTATCTTCCAGAGAACGCATAGAGCCCATTATCTTCCAGAGAACATAGAGACATTATTGTCCAGAGAACGAGAGAGACCATTATTGTCCAGAGAACCAGAGAGACCATTATTTTCCAGAGAACACAGAGAGCCCCTTATCTTCCAGAGAATGCATAGAGCCCATTATTGTCCGGGAACGCATAGAGCCCATTATCTTCCAGAGAACACATAGAGCCATTATCTTCCAGAGAACGAACCATTATTGTCCAGAGAACCCATTATTTTCCAGAGAACGCATAGAGCCCATTATCTTCCAGAGAACGCATAGAGCCCATTATCTTCCAGAGAACGCATAGAGCCCATTATCTTCCAGAGAACGCATAGAGCCCATTATCTTCCAGAGAACGCATAGAGCCCATTATCTTCCAGAGAACGCATAGAGACCATTATCTTTCAGAGAACGCATAGAGCCCATTATCTTCCAGAGAACCCATAGAGCCCATTATTTTCCAGAGAACACATAGAGCCCATTATCTTCCAGAGAACCCATAGAGCCCATTATTTTCCAGAGAACACATAGAGCCCATTATCTTCCAGAGAACACATAGAGCCCATTATTTTCCAGAGAACACATAGAGCCCATTATTTTCCAGAGAACACACAGAGCCCATTATTTTCCAGAGAACACATAGAGCCCATTATTTTCCAGAGAACACATAGAGCCCATTATCTTCCAGAGAACCCATAGAGCCCATTATTTTCCAGAGAACACATAGAGCCCATTATCTTCCAGAGAACGCATAGAGCCCATTATCTTCCAGAGAAAGCTTTGAGCCCATTATCTTCCAGAGAACGCATAGAGCCCATTATCTAGAGAACGATAGAGACCATTATCTTCCAGAGAACGCATAGAGACCATTATCTTCCAGAGAACGCATAGAGCCCATTATCTTCCAGAGAACACATAGAGCCCATTATCTTCCAGAGAAAGCATTGAGCCCATTATCTTCCAGAGAACGATAGAGCCCATTATCTTCCAGAGAACGCATAGAGCCCATTATCTTCCAGAGAACGCATAGAGACCATTATCTTCCAGAGAACGCATAGAGCCCATTATCTTCCAGAGAACGCAGAGAGCCCATTATTGTCCAGAGAACCCATTATTTTCCAGAGAATGCATAGAGCCCATTATCTTCCAGAGAAAGCCCATTATCTTCCAGAGAACGCATAGAGCCCATTATCTTCCAGAGAACGCATAGAGCCCATTATCTTCCAGAGAACGCATAGAGACCATTATCTTCAGAGAACGATAGAGCCATTATCTTCCAGAGAACACATAGAGCCCATTATCTTCCAGAGAACGCAGAGAGCCCATTATTGTCCAGAGAACGCATAAAGCCCATTATTGTCCAGAGAATGCATAGAGCCCATTATTTCCAGAGAACGCATAGAGACCATTATTGTCCAGAGAACGAGAGAGACCATTATTTTCCAGAGAACGCATAGAGCCCATTATCTTCCAGAGAACGCAGAGAGACCATTATCTTCCAGAGAAAGCTTTGAGCCCATTATCTTCCAGAGAACGCATAGAGCCCATTATCTTCAGAGAACGCATAGAGCCCATTATCTTCCAGAGAACGATAGAGACCATTATCTTCCAGAGAACCATAGAGCCCATTATCTTCCAGAGAACCCATAGAGCCCATTATCTTCCAGAGAACACATAGAGCCCATTATTGTCCAGAGAACATAAAGCCCATTAGTGTCCAGAGAATGCATAGAGCCCATTATCTTCCAGAGAACATAGAGACCATTATTGTCCAGAGAACGATAGAGACCATTATTTTCCAGAGAACGCATAGAGCCCATTATCTTCCAGAGAACGCAGAGAGCCCATTATTTCCAGAGAACATAGAGGCATATTGTCCAGAACACCCCATTATCTTCCAGAGAACACATAGAGCCCATTATTTTCCAGAGAACACATAGAGCCCATTATTTTCCAGAGAACACATAGAGCCCATTATTTTCCAGAGAACACATAGAGCCCATTATCTTCCAGAGAACACATAGAGCCCATTATCTTCCAGAGAACCCATAGAGCCCATTATTTTCCAGAGAACACATAGAGCCCATTATCTTCCAGAGAACGCATAGAGCCCATTATCTTCCAGAGAAAGCTTTGAGCCCATTATCTTCCAGAGAACGCATAGAGCCCATTATCTTCCAGAGAACGCATAGAGCCCATTATCTTCCAGAGAACGCATAGAGACCATTATCTTCCAGAGAACGCATAGAGCCCATTATCTTCCAGAGAACGATAGAGCCCATTATCTTCCAGAGAAAGCTTTGAGCCCATTATCTTCCAGAGAACCCCATTATCTTCCAGAAACGCATAGAGCCCATTATCTTCCAGAGAACGCATAGAGCCCATTATCTTCCAGAGAACGCATAGAGCCCATTATCTTCCAGAGAACGCAGAGAGCCCATTATTGTCCAGAGAACGCATAAAGCCCATTATTGTCCAGAGAATGCATAGAGCCCATTATCTTCCAGAGAAAGCTTGAGCCCATTATCTTCCAGAGAACGATAGAGCCCATTATCTTCCAGAGAACGATAGAGCCCATTATCTTCCAGAGAACGCCATTATTGTCCAGAGAACGCAGAGAGACCATTATTGTCCAGAGAACGCAGAGAGACCATTATTTTCCAGAGAACGCAGAGAGCCCATTTCCAGAGAACCCATAGAGCCCATTATTGTCCAGAGAACGCATAGAGCCCATTATCTTCCAGAGAACACATAGAGCCCATTATCTTCCAGAGAACCCATTATTGTCCAGAGAACGCATAGAGCCCATTATCTTCCAGAGAACGCATAGAGCCCATTATCTTCCAGAGAACGCATAGAGCCCATTATTTTCCAGAGAACGCATAGAGCCCATTATCTTCCAGAGAACGCATAGAGCCCATTATCTTCCAGAGAACACATAGAGCCCATTATCTTCCAGAGAACCCATAGAGACCATTATCTTTCAGAGAACGATAGAGCCCATTATCTTCCAGAGAACCCATAGAGCCCATTATTTTCCAGAGAACACATAGAGCCCATTATCTTCCAGAGAACCCATAGAGCCCATTATTTTCCAGAGAACACATAGAGCCCATTATCTTCCAGAGAACACATAGAGCCCATTATTTTCCAGAGAACACATAGAGCCCATTATTTTCCAGAGAACACACAGAGCCCATTATTTTCCAGAGAACACATAGAGCCCATTCTTTTCCAGAGAACACATAGAGCCCATTATCTTCCAGAGAACCCATAGAGCCCATTATTTTCCAGAGAACACATAGAGCCCATTATCTTCCAGAGAACGCATAGAGCCCATTATCTTCCAGAGAAAGCTTTGAGCCCATTATCTTCCAGAGAACGATAGAGCCCATTATCTTCCAGAGAACGCATAGAGACCATTATCTTCCAGAGAACGCATAGAGACCATTATCTTCCAGAGAACGCATAGAGCCCATTATCTTCCAGAGAACGCATAGAGCCCATTATCTTCCAGAGAAAGCATTGAGCCCATTATCTGTCCAGAGAACGCATAGAGCCCATTATCTTCCAGAGAACGCATAGAGCCCATTATCTTCCAGAGAACGCATAGAGACCATTATCTTCAGAGAACGCATAGAGCCCATTATCTTCAGAGAACAGAGAGCCCATTATTGTCCAGAGAACGCCCATTATTGTCCAGAGAATGCATAGATTATCTTCCAGAGAAAGCCCATTATTTCCAGAGAACGATCCCATTAGAGAACGCATAGAGCCCATTATCTTCCAGAGAACGATAGAGACCATTATCTTCCAGAGAACATAGAGCCCATTATCTTCCAGAGAACGCATAGAGCCCATTATCTTCCAGAGAACGAGCCCATTATTGTCCATAGAGCCCATTATCTTCCAGAGAACGCATAGAGACCATTATTGTCCAGAGAACGCAGAGAGACCATTATTTTCCAGAGAACGCATAGAGCCCATTATCTTCCAGAGAACGCAGAGAGACCATTATCTTCCAGAGAAAGCCCCATTATCTTCCAGAGAACGCATAGAGCCCATTATCTTCCAGAGAACGCATAGAGCCCATTATCTTCCAGAGAACGCATAGAGACCATTATCTTCCAGAGAACGATAGAGCCCATTATCTTCCAGAGAACGCATAGAGCCCATTATCTTCCAGAGAACGCAGAGAGCCCATTATTGTCCAGAGAACGCATAAAGCCCATTAGTGTCCAGAGAATGCATAGAGCCCATTATCTTCCAGAGAACGATAGAGACCATTATTGTCCAGAGAATGCATAGAGGCCATTATTGTCCAGAGAACGCATAGAGCCCATTATCTTCCAGAGAACACATAGAGCCCATTATCTTCCAGAGAACGCATAGAGTCCATTATTGTTCAGAGAACGCATAGAGCCCATTATCTTCCAGAGAACTCATAGAGACAATTATTGTCCAGAGAACGCATAGAGCCCATTATTTTCCAGAGAACCCATAGAGCCCATTATTTTCCAGAGAACGCATAGAGCCCATTATCTTCCAGAGAACTCATAGAGACCATTATTGTCCAGAGAACGCATAGAGCCCATTATCTTCCAGAGAACACATAGAGCCCATTATCTTCCAGAGAACGCATAGAGTCATTATCTTCCAGAGAACCCCATTATCTTTCAGAGAACACATAGAGCCCATTATCTTCCAGAGAACCCATAGAGCCCATTATTTTCCAGAGAACACATAGAGCCCATTATCTTCCAGAGAATCCATAGAGCCCATTATTTTCCAGAGAACACATAGAGCCCATTATCTTCCAGAGAACACATAGAGACCATTATTTTCCAGAGAACACATAGTGCCCATTATCTTCCAGAGAACACATAGAGCCCATTATTTTCCAGAGAACACATAGAGCCCATTATCTTCCAGAGAACGCATAGAGCCCATTATCTTCCAGAGAAAGCTTTGAGCCCATTATCTTCCAGAGAACGTATAGAGCCCATTATCTTCCAGAGAACGCATTGAGCCCATTATCTTCCAGAGAACGCATAGAGCCCATTATTTCCAGAGAACGCATAGAGCCCATTATTGTCCAGAGAACGCATAGAGCCCATTATTGTCCAGAGAATCTTCCAGAGAGCATAGAGACCATTATTGTCCAGAGAACGAGAGAGACCATTATTTTCCAGAGAACGCATAGAGCCCATTATCTTCCAGAGAACGCCCCATTATTGTCCAGAGAATGCATAGAGCCCATTATTGTCCAGAGAACGATAGAGCCCATTATCTTCCAGAGAACACATAGAGCCCATTATCTTCCAGAGAACGCATAGAGTTGGAGACCATTATTGTCCAGAGAACGCATAGAGCCCATTATCTTCCAGAGAACGCAGAGACCATTATTGTCCAGAGAACGCATAGAGCCCATTATTGTTTATCTTCCAGAGAACCCATAGAGACCATTATTTTCAGAGAACGCATAGAGCCCATTATCTTCCAGAGAACGCAGAGAGCCCATTATTGTCCAGAGAATGCATAGAGACCATTATTGTCCAGAGAACGCATAGAGCCCATTATCTTCCAGAGAACCCATAGAGCCCATTATCTTCCAGAGAACGCATAGAGTCCAATATTGTCCAGAGAACGCATTTATCTTCCAGAGAACTTCCATTATTGAGAAACGATAGAGCCCATTATTTTCCAGAGAACCCATAGAGCCCATTATTTTCCAGAGAACGCATAGAGCCCATTATCTTCCAGAGAACCCATAGAGACCATTATCTTCCAGAGAACGCATAGAGCCCATTATCTTCCAGAGAACACATAGAGCCCATTATCTTCCAGAGAACGATAGAGTCCATTATCTTCCAGAGAACGCATAGAGACCATTATCTTTCAGAGAACGCATAGAGCCCATTATCTTCCAGAGAACCCATAGAGCCCATTATTTTCCAGAGAACACATAGAGCCCATTATCTTCCAGAGAACCATAGAGCCCATTATTTTCCAGAGAACACATAGAGCCCATTATCTTCCAGAGAACACATAGAGCCCATTATTTTCCAGAGAACACATAGAGCCCATTATTTTCCAGAGAACACATAGAGCCCATTATTTTCCAGAGAACACATAGAGCCCATTATTTTCCAGAGAACACATAGAGCCCATTATCTTCCAGAGAACCCATAGAGCCCATTATTTTCCAGAGAACACATAGAGCCCATTATCTTCCAGAGAACGCATAGAGCCCATTATCTTCCAGAGAAAGCTTTGAGCCCATTATCTTCCAGAGAACGCATAGAGCCCATTATTATCCAGAGAACGCATAGAGCCCATTATTGTCCAGAGAACGCATAGGGCCCATTATTTTCCAGAGAACGATAGAGCCCATTATCTTCCAGAGAGCGCATAGAGCCCATTATCTTCCAGAGAACGATAGAGCCCATTATCTTCCAGAGAACGCATAGAGCCCATTATTTTCCAGAGAACACATAGAGCCCATTATCTTCCAGAGAACCCATAGAGCCCATTATTTTCCAGAGAACACATAGAGCCCATTATTGTCCAGAGAACACATAGAGCCCATTATTTTCCAGAGAACACATAGAGCCCATTATCTTCCAGAGAACCCATAGAGCCCATTATTTTCCAGAGAACACATAGAGCCATTATCTTCCAGAGAACGCATAGAGCCCATTATCTTCCAGAGAAAGCTTTGAGCCCATTATCTTCCAGAGAACGCATAGAGCCCATTATCTTCCAGAGAACGATAGAGCCCATTATCTTCCAGAGAACGCATAGAGCCCATTATCTTCCAGAGAACGCATAGAGTCCATTATCTTCCAGAGAACGCATAGAGACCATTATCTTTCAGAGAACGATAGAGCCCATTATCTTCCAGAGAACCCATAGAGCCCATTATCTTCCAGAGAACGCATAGAGTCCATTATTGTCCAGAGAACGCATAGAGCCCATTATCTTCCAGAGAACGATAGAGACCATTATTGTCCAGAGAACGCATAGAGCCCATTATTTTCCAGAGAACCCATAGAGCCCATTATTTTCCAGAGAACGCATAGAGCCCATTATCTTCCAGAGAACGCATAGAGCCCATTATCTTCCAGAGAACGCATAGAGACCATTATCTTCCAGAGAACGCATAGAGCCCATTATCTTCCAGAGAACGCATAGAGCCCATTATCTTCCAGAGAACGCCATTATCTTTCAGAGAACGATAGAGCCCATTATCTTCCAGAGAACCCATAGAGCCCATTATTTTCCAGAGAACACATAGAGCCCATTATCTTCCAGAGAACCCATAGAGCCCATTATTTTCCAGAGAACACATAGAGCCCATTATCTTCCAGAGAACACATAGAGCCCATTATTTTCCAGAGAACACATAGAGCCCATTATTTTCCAGAGAACACATAGAGCCCATTATTTTCCAGAGAACACATAGAGCCCATTATTTTCCAGAGAACACATAGAGCCCATTATCTTCCAGAGAACCCATAGAGCCCATTATTTTCCAGAGAACACATAGAGCCCATTATCTTCCAGAGAACACATAGAGCCCATTATTTTCCAGAGAACACATAGTGCCCATTATTTTCCAGAGAACACATAGAGCCCATTATTTTCCAGAGAACACATAGAGCCCATTATTTTCCAGAGAACACATAGAGCCCATTATCTTCCAGAGAACCCATAGAGCCCATTATTTTCCAGAGAACACATAGAGCCCATTATCTTCCAGAGAACGCATAGAGCCCATTATCTTCCAGAGAAAGCTTTGAGCCCATTATCTTCCAGAGAACGCATAGAGCCCATTATTATCTTTATTGTCCAGAGAACGATAGGGCCCATTATTTTCCAGAGAACGCATAGAGCCCATTATCTTCCAGAGAGCGCATAGAGCCCATTATCTTCCAGAGAACGATAGAGCCCATTATCTTCCAGAGAACGCATAGAGCCCATTATTTTCCAGAGAACACATAGAGCCCATTATATTCCAGAGAACCCAGAGAGCCCATTATTTTCCAGAGAACACATAGAGCCCATTATTGTCCAGAGAACACATAGAGCCCATTATTTTCCAGAGAACACATAGAGCCCATTATCTTCCAGAGAACCCATAGAGCCCATTATTTTCCAGAGAACACATAGAGCCATTATCTTCCAGAGAACGCATAGAGCCCATTATCTTCCAGAGAAAGCTTTGAGCCCATTATCTTCCAGAGAACGCATAGAGCCCATTATCTTCCAGAGAACGCATAGAGCCCATTATCTTCCAGAGAACGCATAGAGCCCATTATCTTCCAGAGAACGCATAGAGCCCATTATCTTCCAGAGAACGCATAGAGCCCATTATCTTCCAGAGAACGCCCATTATCTTCCAGAGAACGCAGAGAGCCCATTATTGTCCAGAGAACGCATAGAGCCCATTATTGTCCAGAGAACGCATAGAGCCCATTATCTTCCAGAGAACGCAGAGAGCCCATTATTGTCAGAGCACCCATTATTGTCCAGAGAACGCATAGAGCCCATTATCTTCCAGAGAACATAGAGACCATTATTGTCCAGAGAACGCAGAGAGACCATTATTTTCCAGAGAACGCATAGAGCCCATTATCTTCAGAGAACGCAGAGAGCCCATTATTGTCCAGAGAATGCATAGAGCCCATTATTATCCAGAGAATGCATAGAGCCCATTATTGTCCAGAGAATGCATAGAGCCCATTATTGTCCAGAGAATGCATAGAGCCCATTATTTTCCAGAGAACCATAGAGCCCATTATCTTCCAGAGAACGCATAGAGCCCATTATCTTCCAGAGAACGCATAGAGCCCATTATTTTCCAGAGAACGATAGAGCCCATTATCTTCCAGAGAACGCATAGAGCCCATTATCTTCCAGAGAACCCATTATTGTCCAGAGAACACATAGAGCCCATTATTTTCCAGAGAACACATAGAGCCCATTATCTTCCAGAGAACCCATAGAGCCCATTATTTTCCAGAGAACACATAGAGCCCATTATTGTCCAGAGAACACATAGAGCCCATTATTTTCCAGAGAACGCATAGAGCCCATTATCTTCCAGAGAACGCATAGAGCCCATTATTTTCCAGAGAACACATAGAGCCCATTATCTTCCAGAGAACGCATAGAGCCCATTATCTTCCAGAGAAAGCATAAGAGACCATTATTGTCCAGAGAACGCATGAGAGACCATTATTTTCAGAGAACGCATAGAGCCCATTATCTTCCAGAGAACGCATAGAGCCCATTATTGTCAGAGAATGGCATAGAGCCCATTATTGAGAGAACGCCCCATTATCTTCCAGAGAACACATAGAGCCCATTATCTTCCAGAGAACGCATAGAGCCCATTATTGTCCAGAGAAACGCATAGAGCCCATTATCTTCCAGAGAACGCATAGAGACCATTATTGTCCAGAGAACGCATAGAGCCCATTATCTTCCAGAGAACCCATAGAGCCCATTATTTTCCAGAGAACGCATAGAGCCCATTATCTTCCAGAGAACGCATAGAGCCCATTATCTTCCAGAGAACGCATAGAGACCATTATCTTCCAGAGAACACATAGAGCCCATTATCTTCCAGAGAACGATAGAGCCCATTATCTTCCAGAGAACGCATAGAGCCCATTATTTTCAGAGAACGCATAGAGCCCATTATCTTCAAGGAGAACCCATAGAGGCCCATTATTTTCCAGAGAACACATAGAGCCCATTATCTTCCAGAGAACCCATAGAGCCCGTTTTTTCCAGAGAATGCCCATATCTTCCAGAGCATAGAGCCATTATTTTCCAGAGAACACATAGAGCATTATTTTCAGAGCCCATTATCTTCCAGAGAACGCATAGAGCCCATTATTTTCCAGAGAATGCATAGAGCCCATTATCTTCCAGAGAACGCATAGAGCCCATTATCTTCCAGAGAACGCATAGAGCCTATTATTGTCCAGAGAACACATAGAGCCCATTATTTTCCAGAGAACACATAGAGCCCATTATCTTCCAGAGAACCCATAGAGCCCATTATTTTCCAGAGAACACATAGAGCCCATTATTGTCCAGAGAACACATAGAGCCCATTATTTTCCAGAGAACACATAGAGCCCATTATCTTCCAGAGAACCCATAGAGCCCATTATTTTCCAGAGAACACATAGAGCCCATTATCTTCCAGAGAACGCATAGAGCCCATTATCTTCCAGAGAAAGCTTTGAGCCCATTATCTTCCAGAGAACGCATAGAGCCCATTATCTTCCAGAGAACGCATAGAGCCCATTATCTTCCAGAGAACGCATAGAGACCATTATCTTCCAGAGAACGCATAGAGACCATTATCTTCCAGAGAACGCATAGAGCCCATTATCTTCCAGAGAACCCAGAGAGCCCATTATTGTCCAGAGAACGCATAGAGCCCATTATTGTCCAGAGAACGCATAGAGCCCATTATCTTCCAGAGAAAGCATAGAGACCATTATCTGTCCAGAGAACGCAGAGAGACCATTATTTTCCAGAGAACGCATAGAGCCCATTATCTTCCAGAGAACGCAGAGAGCCCATTATTGTCCAGAGAATGCATAGAGCCCATTATTGTCCAGAGAACGCATAGAGCCCATTATCTTCCAGAGAACACATAGAGCCCATTATCTTCCAGAGAACCCATAGAGTCCATTATTGTCCAGAGAACGCATAGAGCCCATTATCTTCCAGAGAACGCCCATTATTGTCCAGAGAACGCATAGAGCCCATTATTGTCCAGAGAACCCATAGAGCCCATTATTTTCCAGAGAACGCATAGAGCCCATTATCTTCCAGAGAACGCATAGAGCCCATTATCTTCCAGAGAACGCATAGAGACCATTATCTTCCAGAGAACGCATAGAGCCCATTATTTCCAGAGAACGCATAGAGCCCATTATCTTCCAGAGAATGCATAGAGACCATTATCTTTCAGAGAACGATGAGCCCATTATCTTCCAGAGAACCCATAGAGCCCATTATTTTCAGAGAACCCATTAGAGAGAACCCATAGAGCCCATTATTTTCCAGAGAACACATAGAGCCCATTATCTTCCAGAGAACACATAGAGCCCATTATTTTCCAGAGAACATAGAGCCCATTATCTTCAGAGAACCCATAGAGCCCATTATTTTCCAGAGAACACATAGAGCCCATTATCTTCCAGAGAACACATAGAGCCCATTATTTTCCAGAGAACACATAGTGCCCATTATTTTCCAGAGAACACATAGAGCCCATTATTTTCCAGAGAACACATAGAGCCCATTATTTTCCAGAGAACACATAGCCCATTATCTTCCAGAGAACCCATAGAGCCCATTATTTTCCAGAGAACATAGAGCCCATATCTTCAGAGAGCCTTCATTATCTTCAGAGAACGCATAGAGCCCATTATCTTCCAGAGAAGAGCCCATTATTGTCCAGAGAACGCCCATTATTTTCCAGAGAGAACGCATAGAGCCCATTATCTTCCAGAGAGCGCATAGAGCCCATTATCTTCCAGAGAACGCATAGAGCCCATTATCTTCCAGAGAACGCATAGAGCCCATTATTTTCCAGAGAACACATAGAGCCCATTATCTTCCAGAGAACCCATAGAGCCCATTATTTTCCAGAGAACACATAGAGCCCATTATTGTCCAGAGAACACATAGAGCCCATTATTTTCCAGAGAACACATAGAGCCCATTATCTTCCAGAGAACCCATAGAGCCCATTATTTTCCAGAGAACACATAGAGCCATTATCTTCCAGAGAACGCATAGAGCCCATTATCTTCCAGAGAAAGCTTTGAGCCCATTATCTTCAGAGAACGCATAGAGCCCATTATCTTCCAGAGAACGCATAGAGCCCATTATCTTCCAGAGAACGCATAGAGCCCATTATCTTCCAGAGAACGCATAGAGCCATTATCTTCCAGAGAACGCATAGAGCCCATTATCTTCCAGAGAACGCATAGAGCCCATTATCTTCCAGAGACCATTATTGTCCAGAGAACGCATAGAGCCCATTATTGTCCAGAGAACGCATAGAGCCCATTATCTTCCAGAGAACGCAGAGAGCCCATTACATGTCCAGAGAACGATAGAGCCCATTATTGTCCAGAGAACGCATAGAGCCCATTATCTTCCAGAGAACGCATAGAGACCATTATTGTCCAGAGAACGCAGAGAGACCATTATTTTCCAGAGAACGCATAGAGCCCATTATCTTCCAGAGAACGCAGAGAGCCCATTATTGTCCAGAGAATGCATAGAGCCCATTATTATCCAGAGAATGCATAGAGCCCATTATTGTCCAGAGAATGCATAGAGCCCATTATTGTCCAGAGAATGCATAGAGCCCATTATTTTCAGAGAACGCATAGAGCCCATTATCTTCAGAGAACGCATAGAGCCCATTATCTTCCAGAGAACGCATAGAGCCCATTATTTTCCAGAGAACGCATAGAGCCCATTATCTTCCAGAGAACGCATAGAGCCCATTATCTTCCAGAGAACGCATAGAGCCTATTATTGTCCAGAGAACACATAGAGCCCATTATTTTCCAGAGAACACATAGAGCCCATTATCTTCCAGAGAACCCATAGAGCCCATTATTTTCCAGAGAACACATAGAGCCCATTATTGTCCAGAGAACACATAGAGCCCATTATTTTCAGAGAACACATAGAGCCCATTATCTTCCAGAGAACCCATAGAGCCCATTATTTTCCAGAGAACACATAGAGCCCATTATCTTCCAGAGAACGCATAGAGCCCATTATCTTCCAGAGAAAGCTTTGAGCCCATTATCTTCCAGAGAACGCATAGAGCCCATTATCTTCCAGAGAACGCATAGAGCCCATTATCTTCCAGAGAACGCATAGAGACCATTATCTTCAGAGAACGCATAGAGCCCATTATCTTCCAGAGAACGCATAGAGCCCATTATCTTCCAGAGAACGCAGAGAGCCCATTATGGTCCAGAGAACGCATAGAGCCCATTATTGTCCAGAGAACGCATAGAGCCCATTATCTTCCAGAGAACGCATAGAGACCATTATTGTCCAGAGAACGCAGAGAGACTATTATTTTCCAGAGAACGCATAGAGCCCATTATCTTCCAGAGAACGCAGAGAGCCCATTATTGTCCAGAGAATGCATAGAGCCCATTATTGTCCAGAGAATGCATAGAGCCCATTATCTTCCAGAGAACACATAGAGCCCATTATCTTCCAGAGAACGCATAGAGTCCATTATTGTCCAGAGAACGCATAGAGCCCATTATCTTCAGAGAACGCATAGAGACCATTATTGTCCAGAGAACGCATAGAGCCCATTATTTTCCAGAGAACCCATAGAGCCCATTATTTTCAGAGAACGCATAGAGCCCATTATCTTCCAGAGAACGCATAGAGCCCATTATCTTCCAGAGAACGCATAGAGACCATTATCTTTCAGATTTATCTTCCAGAGAACGCATAGAGACCATTATCTTCCAGAGAACGCATAGAGCCCATTATCTTCCAGAGAACGCATAGAGACCATTATCTTTCAGAGAACGCATAGAGCCCATTATCTTCCAGAGAACCCATAGAGCCCATTATTTTCCAGAGAACGCAGAGCCCATTATTGTCAGAGAACGCATAGAGCCCATTATTGTCCAGAGAACGCATAGAGCCCATTATCTTCCAGAGAACGCATAGAGACCATTATTGTCCAGAGAACGCAGAGAGACCATTATTTTCCAGAGAACGCATAGAGCCCATTATCTTCCAGAGAACGCAGAGAGCCCATTATTGTCCAGAGAATGCATAGAGCCCATTATTATCCAGAGAATGCATAGAGCCCATTATTGTCCAGAGAATGCATAGAGCCCATTATTGTCCAGAGAATGCATAGAGCCCATTATCTTCCAGAGAACGCATAGAGCCCATTATTTTCCAGAGAACGCATAGAGCCCATTATCTTCCAGAGAACGCATAGAGCCCATTATCTTCCAGAGAACGCATAGAGCCTATTATTGTCCAGAGAACACATAGAGCCCATTATTTTCCAGAGAACACATAGAGCCCATTATCTTCCAGAGAACCCATAGAGCCCATTATTTTCCAGAGAACACATAGAGCCCATTATTTTCCAGAGAACACATAGAGCCCATTATTTTCCAGAGAACACATAGAGCCCATTATCTTCCAGAGAACCCATAGAGCCCATTATTTTCCAGAGAACACATAGAGCCCATTATCTTCCAGAGAACGCATAGAGCCCATTATCTTCCAGAGAAAGCTTTGAGCCCATTATCTTCCAGAGAACGCATAGAGCCCATTATCTTCCAGAGAACGCATAGAGCCCATTATCTTCCAGAGAACGCATAGAGCCCATTATCTTCCAGAGAACGCATAGAGACCATTATCTTCCAGAGAACGCATAGAGCCCATTATCTTCCAGAGAACGCAGAGAGCCCATTATTGTCCAGAGAACGCATAGAGCCCATTATTGTCCAGAGAACGCATAGAGCCCATTATCTTCCAGAGAACGCATAGAGACCATTATTGTCCAGAGAACGCAGAGAGACCATTATTTTCCAGAGAACGCATAGAGCCCATTATCTTCCAGAGAACGCAGAGAGCCCATTATTGTCCAGAGAATGCATAGAGCCCATTATTGTCCAGAGAATGCATAGAGCCCATTATCTTCCAGAGAACACATAGAGCCCATTATCTTCCAGAGAACGCATAGAGTCCATTATTGTCCAGAGAACGCATAGAGCCCATTATCTTCCAGAGAACGCATAGAGACCATTATTGTCCAGAGAACGCATAGAGCCCATTATTTTCCAGAGAACCCATAGAGCCCATTATTTTCCAGAGAACGCATAGAGCCCATTATCTTCCAGAGAACGCATAGAGCCCATTATCTTCCAGAGAACGCATAGAGACCATTATCTTTCAGAGAACGCATAGAGACCATTATCTTCCAGAGAACGCATAGAGACCATTATCTTCAGAGAACGCATAGAGCCCATTATCTTCCAGAGAACGCATAGAGACCATTATCTTTCAGAAACGCATAGAGCCCATTATCTTCCAGAGAACCCATAGAGCCCATTATTTTCCAGAGAACACATAGAGCCCATTATCTTCAGAGAACCCATAGAGCCCATTATTTTCCAGAACACATAGAGCCCATTATCTTCCAGAGAACACATAGAGCCCATTATTATCCAGAGAACGCATAGAGCCCATTATTGTCCAGAGAACGCATAGAGCCCATTATTTTCCAGAGAACGCATAGAGCCCATTATCTTCCAGAGAACACATAGAGCCCATTATCTTCCAGAGAACGCATAGAGCCCATTATTGTCCAGAGAACGCATAGAGCCCATTATCTTCCAGAGAACGCATAGAGCCCATTATTGTCCAGAGAACGCATAGAGCCCATTATTTTCCAGAGAACGCAGAGAGCCCCGAGTTGGTTATCCCTTTTATACCATGGCTATAAGTTAACATACAGTGCCTTGCAAAATCACTCACCCCCCTTGTTTTTTTTTCCAATTTGTTGCATTACAACCTGTAATTGAAATAGATTTTTATTTGGATTCCATGTAATGGACGTGGGAAACTGGTCAGATTTGAATTATGGATGGCACTAAATACAGGGAAATTCTTGAGGGAAACCTGTTTCAGTCTTCCAGAGATTTGAGACTGGGACGGAGGTTCACCTTCCAGCAGGACAATGACCCTAAGCATACTGCTAAAGCAACACTTGAGTGGTTTAAGGGGAAACATTTAAATGTCAATGCCCAGACCTCAATCAATTTGAGAATCTGTAGTATGACTTAAAGATTAGTGTACACCAGCAGAACTCATCCAACTTGAAGGAGCTGGAGCAGTCTTGCATTGAAGAATGGGGAAAAATCCACAGTGGCTCATTGTGCCAAGCATTTAGAGACATACCCCAATAAACTTGCAGCTGTAATTCCTGACAATGGTGGCTCTAACAAAGTATTGACTTTGGGAGGTGAATAGTTATGCACACCCAAGTTCTGTTTTTTTGTCTTATTTCTTGTTTGTTTCACAGGAAAAAATATTTTGAACCTTCAAAGTGGTAGGCATTTTGTGTAAATCAAATGATACAAACTCCCCAAAAATCTATTTTAATTTCATGTTGTTGAAAGGCAACAAAACAGGAACAAGGGGGAGGAATACTTTCGCAAGCCAGTGTTATGTGTTCATTGGTTCCAATACAAACTATTTGAACCAAGATTTCAAAATAACTGATGTTGGTACAAAATGCAGGGAAAGTTGGACCATAAGTAACAAAATTACATTTAACGAAAATGTCAGTTTAATACAGTATAAACTAACGTTTTAACCATTTATTGTACAGGAGACAAAACTCATCGATTCTACAGCACAACGGCAGAGACATGTAATAAGTGTAAAACTAACTGTGGCTCATTAATCCATGTTGGAGTTTGAAAATTGGCTGTCAGAAGTAATACAATGTAAACTTACTTTTTATACGTCTGTCTGCATATTTCACGGCATGTTATATGGGCTGTAGTGAGATACCCTGGAAGATTCTCTTTCCATCACTCATCTTCGAAAAAGTATATTAAAAAAAACTCCAAGTCAATCAATACACCATTATTAACACAATGGAAACATGTAGTGATTTATCATTGAAATGCTGAAGTAGCAGGGACAGCCGAGGAAAAAATACATTTAAGGCCATGTGGAAAACAATAATACAGGTGGGGTGGTACTATGGATGGGATGGTAGTATCTGGGTCTGGACAGATGTAATACAGCACTATGGATGGGGTGGTAGTATCTGGAATCTGGGACAGATGTAATACAGCACTATGGATGGGGTGGTAGTATCTGGGTCTGGACAGATGTAATACAGCACTATGGATGGGGTGGTAGTATCTGGGTCTGGACAGATGTAATACAGCACTATGGATGGGGTGGTAGTATCTGGGTCTGGACAGATGTAATACAGCACTATGGATGGGGTGGTAGTATCTGGGTCTGGACAGATGTAATACAGCACTATGGATGGGGTGGTAGTATCTGGGTCTGGACAGATGTAATACAGGCACTATGGATGGGGTGGTAGTGTCTGGGTCTGGACAGATGTAATACAGGCACTATGGATGGGGTGGTAGTATCTGGGTCTGGACAGATGTAATACAAGCACTATGGATGGAGTGTAGTATCTGGTCTGGACAGATGTAATACAGCACTATGGATGGGGTGGTAGTATCTGGGTCTGGACAGATGTAATACAGCACTATGGATGGGGTGGTAGTATCTGGGTCTGGACAGATGTAATACAGCACTATGGATGGGGTGGTAGTATCTGGGTCTGGACAGATGTAATACAGCACTATGGATGGGGTGGTAGTATCTGGGTCTGGACAGATGTAATACAGCACTATGGATGGGGTGGTAGTATCTGGGTCTGGACAGATGTAATACAGCACTATGGATGGGGTGGTAGTATCTGGGTCTGGACAGATGTAATACAGGCACTATGGATGGGGTGGTAGTATCTGGGTCTGGACAGATGTAATACAGCACTATGGATGGGGTGGTAGTATCTGGGTCTGGACAGATGTAATATGCACTATGGATGGGGTGGTAGTATCTGGGTCTGGACAGATGTAATACAGCACTATGGATGGGGTGGTAGTATCTGGGTCTGGACAGATGTAATACAGGCACTATGGATGGGGTGGTAGTGTCTGGGTCTGGACAGATGTAATACAGGCACTATGGATGGGGTGGTAGTATCTGGGTCTGGAGAGATGTAATACAGGCACTATGGATGGAGTGGTAGTATCTGGGTCTGGACAGATGTAATACAGCACTATGGATGGGGTGGTAGTATCTGGGTCTGGACAGATGTAATACAGCACTATGGATGGGGTGGTAGTATCTGGGTCTGGACAGATGTAATACAGCACTATGGATGGGGTGGTAGTATCTGGGTCTGGACAGATGTAATACAGCACTATGGATGGGGTGGTAGTATCTGGGTCTGGACAGATGTAATACAGCACTATGGATGGGGTGGTAGTATCTGGGTCTGGACAGATGTAATACAGCACTATGGATGGGGTGGTAGTATCTGAGTCTGGACAGATGTAATACAGGCACTATGGATGGGGTAGTATCTGGAGTCTGGACAGATGTAACACAGCACTATGGATGGGGTGGTAGTATCTGGGTCTGGACAGATGTAATACAGCACTATGGATGGGGTGGTAGTATCTGGGTCTGGACAGATGTAATACAGCACTATGGATGGGGTGGTAGTATCTGGGTCTGGACAGATGTAATACAGCACTATGGATGGGGTGGTAGTATCTGGGTCTGGACAGATGTAATACAGGCACTATGGATGGGGTGGTAGTATCTGGGTCTGGACAGATGTAATACAGCACTATGGATGGGGTGGTAGTATCTGGGTCTGGACAGATGTAATACAGCACTATGGATGGGGTGGTAGTATCTGGGTCTGGACAGATGTAATACAGCACTATGGATGGGGTGGTAGTATCTGGGTCTGGACAGATGTAATACAGGCACTATGGATGGGGTGGTAGTATCTGGGTCTGGACAGATGTAATACAGCACTATGGATGGGGTGGTAGTATCTGGGTCTGGACAGATGTAATACAGCACTATGGATGGGGTGATAGTATCTGGTCTGGACAGATGTAATACAGGCACTATGGATGGGGTGGGTAGTATCTGAGTCTGGACAGATGTAATACAGCACTATGGATGGGGTGGTAGTATCTGGGTCTGGACAGATGTAATACAGGCACTATGGATGGGGTGGTAGTATCTGGGTCTGGACAGATGTAATACAGCACTATGGATGGGGTGGTAGTATCTGGGTCTGGACAGATGTAATACAGCACTATGGATGGGGTGGTAGTATCTGGGTCTGGACAGATGTAATACAGGCACTATGGATGGGGTGGTAGTATCTGGGTCTGGACAGATGTAATACACTATAGATGGGGTGGTAGTGTCTGGGTCTGGACAGATGTAATACAGCACTATGGATGGGGTGGTAGTATCTGGGTCTGGACAGATGTAATACAGCACTATGGATGGGGTGGTAGTATCTGGGTCTGGACAGATGTAATACAGGCACTATGGATGGGGCAAGTGGTAGTATCTGGGTCTGGACAGATGTAATAATACAGCACTATGGATGGGGTGGTAGTATCTGAGTCTGTACAGATGTAATACAGGCACTATGGATGGGGTGGTAGTATCTGGGTCTGGACAGATGTAATACAGGCACTATGGATGGGGTGGTAGTATCTGGGTCTGGACAGATGTAATACAGCACTATGGATGGGGTGGTAGTATCTGGGTCTGGACAGATGTAATCAGGCACTATGGATGGGGGTGGTAGTATCTGGGTCTGGACAGATGTAATACAGGCACTATGGATGGGGTGGTAGTATCTGGGTCTGGACAGATGTAATACAGCACTATGGATGGGGGTGGTAGTATCTGGGTCTGGACAGATGTAATACAGCACTATGGATGGGGTGGTAGTATCTGGGTCTGGACAGATGTAATACAGGCACTATGGATGGGGTGGTAGTATCTGGGTCTGGACAGATGTAATACAGCACTATGGATGGGGTGGTAGTATCTGGGTCTGGACAGATGTAATACAGGCACTATGGATGGGGTGGTAGTATCTGAGTCTGGACAGATGTAATACAGCACTATGGATGGGGTGGTAGTATCTGGGTCTGGACAGATGTAATACAGGCACTATGGATGGGGTGGTAGTATCTGGGTCTGGACAGATGTAATACAGGCACTATGGATGGGGTGGTAGTATCTGGGTCTGGACAGATGTAATACAGCACTATGGATGGGGTGGTAGTATCTGGGTCTGGACAGATGTAATACAGGCACTATGGATGGGGTGGTAGTATCTGGGTCTGGACAGATGTAATACAGCACTATGGATGGGGTGGTAGTATCTGGGTCTGGACAGATGTAATACAGCACTATGGATGGGGTGGTAGTATCTGGGTCTGGACAGATGTAATACAGCACTATGGATGGGGTGGTAGTATCTGGGTCTGGACAGATGTAATACAGGCACTATGGATGGGGTGGTAGTATCTGGGTCTGGACAGATGTAATACAGCACTATGGATGGGGTGGTAGTATCTGGGTCTGGACAGATGTAATACAGCACTATGGATGGGGTGGTAGTATCTGGGTCTGGACAGATGTAATACAGGCACTATGGATGGGGTGGTAGTATCTGAGTCTGGACAGATGTAATACAGCACTATGGATGGGGTGGTAGTATCTGGGTCTGGACAGATGTAATACAGGCACTATGGATGGGGTGGTAGTATCTGGGTCTGGACAGATGTAATACAGCACTATGGATGGGGTGGTAGTATCTGGGTCTGGACAGATGTAATACAGCACTATGGATGGGGTGGTAGTATCTGGGTCTGGACAGATGTAATACAGCACTATGGATGGGGTGGTAGTATCTGGGTCTGGACAGATGTAATACAGGCACTATGGATGGGGTGGTAGTATCTGGGTCTGGACAGATGTAATACAGGCACTATGGATGGGGTGGTAGTATCTGGGTCTGGACAGATGTAATACAGGCACTATGGATGGGGTGGTAGTATCTGGGTCTGGACAGATGTAATACAGCACTATGGATGGGGTGGTAGTATCTGGGTCTGGACAGATGTAATACAGCACTATGGATGGGGTGGTAGTATCTGGGTCTGGACAGATGTAATACAGCACTATGGATGGGGTGGTAGTATCTGGGTCTGGACAGATGTAATACAGCACTATGGATGGGGTGGTAGTATCTGGGTCTGGACAGATGTAATACAGCACTATGGATGGGGTGGTAGTATCTGGGTCTGGACAGATGTAATACGGAGGCACTATGGATGGGGTGGTAGTGTCTGGGTCTGGACAGATGTAATACAGGCACTATGGATGGGGTGGTAGTATCTGGGTCTGGACAGATGTAATACAGGCACTATGGATGGAGGTGGTAGTATCTGGGTCTGGACAGATGTAATACAGCACTATGGATGGGGTGGTAGTATCTGGGTCTGGACAGATGTAATACAGCACTATGGATGGGGTGGTAGTATCTGGGTCTGGACAGATGTAATACAGCACTATGGATGGGGGTGGTAGTATCTGGGTCTGGACAGATGTAATACGCACTATGGATGGGGTGGTAGTATCTGGGTCTGGACAGATGTAATACAGCACTATGGATGGGGTGGTAGTATCTGGGTCTGGACAGATGTAATACAGCACTATGGATGGGGTGGTAGTATCTGGGTCTGGACAGATGTAATACAGCACTATGGATGGGGTGGTAGTATCTGGGTCTGGACAGATGTAATACAGCACTATGGATGGGGTGGTAGTATCTGGGTCTGGACAGATGTAATACAGCACTATGGATGGGGTGGTAGTATCTGGGTCTGGACAGATGTAATACAGCACTATGGATGGGGTGGTAGTATCTGGGTCTGGACAGATGTAATACAGCACTATGGATGGGGTGGTAGTATCTGGGTCTGGACAGATGTAATACAGCACTATGGATGGGGTGGTAGTATCTGGGTCTGGACAGATGTAATACAGCACTATGGATGGGGTGGTATCTGGGTCTGGACAGATGTAATACAGCACTATGGATGGGGTGGTAGTATCTGGGTCTGGACAGATGTAATACAGCACTATGGATGGGGTGGTAGTATCTGGGTCTGGACAGATGTAATACAGCACTATGGATGGGGTGGTAGTATCTGAGTCTGGACAGATGTAATACAGGCACTATGGATGGGGTGGTAGTATCTGAGTCTGGACAGATGTAACACAGCACTATGGATGGGGTGGTAGTATCTGGGTCTGGCCAGATGTAATACAGCACTATGGATGGGGTGGTAGTATCTGGGTCTGGACAGATGTAATACAGCACTATGGATGGGGTGGTAGTATCTGGGTCTGGACAGATGTAATACAGGCACTATGGATGGGGTGGTAGTATCTGGGTCTGGACAGATGTAATACAGCACTATGGATGGGGTGGTAGTATCTGGGTCTGGACAGATGTAATACAGCACTATGGATGGGGTGGTAGTATCTGGGTCTGGACAGATGTAATACAGGCACTATGGATGGGGTGGTAGTATCTGGGTCTGGACAGATGTAATACAGCACTATGGATGGGGTGGTAGTATCTGGGTCTGGACAGATGTAATACAGGCACTATGGATGGGGTGGTAGTATCTGGGTCTGGACAGATGTAATACAGCACTATAGATGGGGTGGTAGTGTCTGGGTCTGGACAGATGTAATACAGCACTATGGATGGGGTGGTAGTATCTGGGTCTGGACAGATGTAATGCAGCACTATGGATGGGGTGGTAGTATCTGGGTCTGGACAGATGTAATACAGGCACTATGGATGGGGTGGTAGTATCTGGGTCTGGACAGATGTAATACAGCACTATGGATGGGGTGGTAGTATCTGAGTCAGTACAGATGTAATACAGGCACTATGGATGGGGTGGTAGTATCTGGGTCTGGACAGATGTAATACAGGCACTATGGATGGGGTGGTAGTATCTGGGTCTGGACAGATGTAATACAGCACTATGGATGGGGTGGTAGTATCTGGGTCTGGACAGATGTAATACAGGCACTATGGATGGGGTGGTAGTATCTGGTCTGGACAGATGTAATACAGGCACTATGGATGGGGTGGTAGTATCTGGGTCTGGACAGATGTAATACAGCACTATGGATGGGGTGGTAGTATCTGGGTCTGGACAGATGTAATACAGCACTATGGATGGGGTGGTAGTATCTGGGTCCGGACAGATGTAATACAGGCACTATGGATGGGGTGGTAGTATCTGGGTCTGGACAGATGTAATACAGCACTATGGATGGGGTGGTAGTATCTGGGTCTGGACAGATGTAATACAGGCACTATGGATGGGGTGGTAGTATCTGAGTCTGGACAGATGTAATACAGCACTATGGATGGGGTGGTAGTATCTGGGTCTGGACAGATGTAATACAGGCACTATGGATGGGGTGGTAGTATCTGGGTCTGGACAGATGTAATACAGCACTATGGATGGGGTGGCAGTATCTGGGTCTGGACAGATGTAATACAGCACTATGGATGGGGTGGTAGTATCTGGGTCTGGACAGATGTAATACAGGCACTATGGATGGGGTGGTAGTATCTGGGTCTGGACAGATGTAATACAGCACTATGGATGGGGTGGTAGTATCTGGGTCTGGACAGATGTAATACAGCACTATGGATGGGGTGGTAGTATCTGGGTCTGGACAGATGTAATACAGCACTATGGATGGGGTGGTAGTATCCTGGGTCTGGACAGATGTAATACAGGCACTATGGATGGGGTGGTAGTATCTGGGTCTGGACAGATGTAATACAGCACTATGGATGGGGTGGTAGTATCTGGGTCTGGACAGATGTAATGTTAGCACTATGGATGGGGTGGTAGTATCTGGGTCTGGACAGATGTAATACAGGCACTATGGATGGGGTGGTAGTATCTGGTCTGGACAGATGTAATACAGCACTATGGATGGGGTGGTAGTATCTGGGTCTGGACAGATGTAATACAGGCACTATGGATGGGGTGGTAGTATCTGGGTCTGGACAGATGTAATACAGCACTATGGATGGGGTGTAGTATCTGGGTCTGGACAGATGTAATACAGCACTATGGATGGGGTGGTAGTATCTGGGTCTGGACAGATGTAATACAGCACTATGGATGGGGTGGTAGTATCTGGGTCTGGACAGATGTAATACAGGCACTATGGATGGGGTGGTAGTATCTGGGTCTGGACAGATGTAATACAGGCACTATGGATGGGGTGGTAGTATCTGGGTCTGGACAGATGTAATACAGGCACTATGGATGGGGTATTAGTATCTGGGTCTGGACAGATGTAATACAGCACTATGGATGGGGTGGTAGTATCTGGGTCTGGACAGATGTAATACAGCACTATGGATGGGGTGGTAGTATCTGGGTCTGGACAGATGTAATACAGCACTATGGATGGGGTGGTAGTATCTGGGTCTGGACAGATGTAATACAGCACTATGGATGGGGTGGTAGTATCTGGGTCTGGACAGATGTAATACAGCACTATGGATGGGGTGGTAGTATCTGGGTCTGGACAGATGTAATACAGGCACTATGGATGGGGTGGTAGTGTCTGGGTCTGGACAGATGTAATACAGGCACTATGGATGGGGGTGGTAGTATCTGGGTCTGGACAGATGTAATACAGGCACTATGGATGGAGTGGTAGTATCTGGGTCTGGACAGATGTAATACAGCACTATGGATGGGGTGGTAGTATCTGGGTCTGGACAGATGTAATACAGCACTATGGATGGGGTGGTAGTATCTGGGTCTGGACAGATGTAATACAGCACTATGGATGGGGTGGTAGTATCTGGGTCTGGACAGATGTAATACAGCACTATGGATGGGGTGGTAGTATCTGGGTCTGGACAGATGTAATACAGCACTATGGATGGGGTGGTAGTATCTGGGTCTGGACAGATGTAATACAGCACTATGGATGGGGTAGTATCTGAGTCTGGACAGATGTAATACAGGCACTATGGATGGGGTGGTAGTATCTGAGTCTGGACAGATGTAACACAGCACTATGGATGGGGTGGTAGTATCTGGGTCTGGACAGATGTAATACAGCACTATGGATGGGGTGGTAGTATCTGGGTCTGGACAGATGTAATACAGCACTATGGATGGGGTGGTAGTATCTGGGTCTGGACAGATGTAATACAGGCACTATGGATGGGGTGGTAGTATCTGGGTCTGGACAGATGTAATACAGCACTATGGATGGGGTGGTAGTATCTGGGTCTGGACAGATGTAATACAGCACTATGGATGGGGTGGTAGTATCTGGTCTGGACAGATGTAATACAGGCACTATGGATGGGGTGGTAGTATCTGGGTCTGGACAGATGTAATACAGCACTATGGATGGGGTGGTAGTATCTGGGTCTGGACAGATGTAATACAGGCACTATGGATGGGGTGGTAGTATCTGGGTCTGGACAGATGTAATACAGGCACTATGGATGGGTGGTAGTATCTGGGCCTGGACAGATGTAATACAGGCACTATGGATGGGGTGGTAGTATCTGGGTCTGGACAGATGTAATACAGCACTATGGATGGGGTGGTAGTATCTGGGTCTGGACAGATGTAATACAGCACTATGGATGGGGTGGTAGTATCTGGGTCTGGACAGATGTAATACAGCACTATGGATGGCGTGGTAGTATCTGGGTCTGGACAGATGTAATACAGCACTATGGATGGGGTGGTAGTGTCTGGGTCTGGACAGATGTAATACAGGCACTATGGATGGGGTGGTAGTATCTGGGTCTGGACAGATGTAATACAGGCACTATGGATGGGGTGGTAGTATCTGGGTCTGGACAGATGTAATACAGGCACTATGGATGGGGTGGTAGTATCTGGGTCTGGACAGATGTAATACAGGCACTATGGATGGGGTGGTAGTATCTGGGTCTGGACAGATGTAATACAGCACTATGGATGGGGTGGTAGTATCTGGGCCTGGACAGATGTAATACAGGCACTATGGATGGGGTGGTAGTATCTGGGTCTGGACAGATGTAATACAGGCACTATGGATGGGGTGGTAGTATCTGGGTCTGGACAGATGTAATACAGCACTATGGATGGGGTGGTAGTATCTGGGTCTGGACAGATGTAATACAGGTACTATGGATGGGGTGGTAGTATCTGGGTCTGGACAGATGTAATACAGCACTATGGATGGGGTGGTAGTATCTGGGTCTGGACAGATGTAATACAGCACTATGGATGGGGTGGTAGTATCTGGGTCTGGACAGATGTAATACAGGCACTATGGATGGGGTGGTAGTATCTGGGTCTGGACAGATGTAATACAGCACTATGGATGGGGGTGGTAGTATCTGGGTCTGGACAGATGTAATACAGGCACTATGGATGGGGTGGTAGTGTCTGGGTCTGGACAGAT
The DNA here is from genome assembly GCF_023373465.1 of Oncorhynchus keta. Classification (NCBI taxonomy): domain Eukaryota; kingdom Metazoa; phylum Chordata; class Actinopteri; order Salmoniformes; family Salmonidae; genus Oncorhynchus; species Oncorhynchus keta. The sequence goes on along the minus strand of NC_068438.1, from coordinate 56,016,409 downwards.
GTAATACAGCAGCACTATGGATGGGGTGGTAGTATCTGGGTCTGGACAGATGTAATACAGGCACTATGGATGGGGTGGTAGTATCTGGGTCTGGACAGATGTAATACAGGCACTATGGATGGGGTGGTAGTATCTGGGTCTGGACAGATGTAATACAGCACTATGGATGGGGTGGTAGTATCTGGGTCTGGACAGATGTAATACAGCACTATGGATGGGGGTGGTAGTATCTGGGTCTGGACAGATGTAATACAGCACTATGGATGGGGTGGTAGTATCTGGGTCTGGACAGATGTAATACAGCACTATGGATGGGGTGGTAGTGTCTGGGTCTGGACAGATGTAATGCAGCACTATGGATGGGGTGGTAGTATCTGGGTCTGGACAGATGTAATACAGGCACTATGGATGGGGTGGTAGTGTCTGGGTCTGGACAGATGTAATACAGCACTATGGATGGGGGTGGTAGTATCTGGGTCTGGACAGATGTAATACAGGCACTATGGATGGAGTGGTAGTATCTGGGTCTGGACAGATGTAATACAGCACTATGGATGGGGTGGTAGTATCTGGGTCTGGACAGATGTAATACAGGCACTATGGATGGGGTGGTAGTATCTGGGTCTGGACAGATGTAATACAGCACTATGGATGGGGTGGTAGTATCTGGGTCTGGACAGATGTAATACAGGCACTATGGATGGGGTGGTAGTATCTGGGTCTGGACAGATGTAATACAGCACTATGGATGGGGTGGTAGTATCTGGGTCTGGACAGATGTAATACAGCACTATGGATGGGGTGGTAGTATCTGGGTCTGGACAGATGTAATACACTATGGATGGGGGTGGTAGTATCTGGTCTGGACAGATGTAATACAGGCACTATGGATGGGGTGGTAGTATCTGGGTCTGGACAGATGTAATACAGGCACTATGGATGGGGTGGTAGTATCTGGGTCTGGACAGATGTAATACAGCACTATGGATGGGGTGGTAGTATCTGGGTCTGGACAGATGTAATACATCACTATGGATGGGGTGGTAGTATCTGGGTCTGGACAGATGTAATACAGCACTATGGATGGGGTGGTAGTATCTGGGTCTGGACAGATGTAATACAGCACTATGGATGGGGTGGTAGTATCTGGGTCTGGACAGATGTAATACAGCACTATGGATGGGGTGGTAGTATCTGGATCTGGACAGATGTAATACAGCACTATGGATGGGGTGGTAGTATCTGGGTCTGGACAGATGTAATACAGCACTATGGATGGGGTGGTAGTATCTGGGTCTGGACAGATGTAATACAGCACTATGGATGGGGTGGTAGTATCTGGGTCTGGACAGATGTAATACAGCACTAGTAGTATTGTGAGTATCTCTAAGTTGTTGTTCGTATGTATATGTTTGAATATGGAGTGAATGAAATGTTTAGCTTTTTATGGTAGGTAGAAATGTTAGGAAGAAATGTGTTCAACATCCACTGAAATAGCTAGCAAGTCTACTTAAAGTAGTCTCCTTGGTCAGACTTGCTTGTTCAGCCGACCAAACCATCAGTCCAACCTTGCTATTTTGAAAATCGAATTCAACAATGTCAATAATGTTTTCAATTCTACTTTTCCTTTCAAAAGCAGCTCAAACATAGAACATGTAAGAATGAACTGGAGCCATTGAAATGTACCGTGCTGATATATTGTGAGTTACAGGGAACGCTCTAGAATGTCCTTCAAGCCAATTAGAAACCAGTATTCAACATTGACAGACAGACAGACAGACAGACAGACAGACAGACAGACAGACAGACAGACAGACAGACAGACAGACAGACAGACAGACAGACAGACAGACAGACAGACAGACAGACAGACAGACAGACAGCATTCCCAGAGGGTTGTGTCAGGAAAGGGAGAGAGAGACCAAGATTTGGGCCAAGGCCTGTAACAGGAATGCTAATGTACTTTAGTTCTAGATAATGGCGTTTCATTCGACTACGAAACACAATACTGTGCATCCCTCATGGTACCCTATTCCCTATATAGTGCAAAACTTTAGACCAGGACCCTATGTAGTGCACTACTTTAGACCAAAGCCCTTTCCCTATACAGTGCACTAATTCAGACCAGAGACCTATTCCCTATATAGTACACTACTTCAGACCAGGGCCCTATTCCCTACATAGTACACTATTTCAGACCAGGGCCCTTTTCCCTACATAGTACACTACTTCTGACCAGGGCCCTATTCCCTATATAGTGTACTACTTATGACCAGAGCCCTATTCCCTATATAGTGATGAATAAAGATTATTGTTTAAAAAAATGACCAAGTCTCTGTCAGTACTGAATCTCCACGACACCA